>NC_053493.1:374867112-375104612 GCF_905171775.1 Rana temporaria | reverse complement strand
AACATCAGTAGAGTGGCACACCTTGGCACTGAATGTTTTTGGCCAATTATCTTGTATACGCTGAGCTGCTGACAGCAAATTTAATCTCGGATTTATCATCCATTAGTGAAGGTTCTCGCAAGGAATCCATATAGCCACAGTGTAGGTTTTCACTGCATAAAAACTACTCTGCATCTCTTCCTACTATATCAACAAATACCCGAGGTTTATATCCACCTATGGAGCCGAAAACCAGTAGGAATTGAGGACTAAACTGCCCTTGCATGAAGAGGTCTCATATTAACCAGTCGGTTCCTTTTGTAGAGTCGGGGTGATGTATAGGTGCAATGCAGGACTGTATAAAGTAAACAGTTGATGGGGGGGGGGGGGTAAACATGTGTTTGTATCATGCAACTTAGATTTTGGAGGTGTACATGTTTGGTTTATTTTTAATTTTTTGTATTTATTTTTTCTCTTTTCTTATAGTTACTTTATATTAAGTGTGTGGTTTTGTTTTGTTTTTTGTATAATTTTTATTTTAAAATGTAATTATTTTTTGCTTTGGTACATAGAAAGCTAGTTTAAATATTTGACATGGGCTCCCAAAATATTTTCATAGCTGCTGACATAAACAATGTTCCTCAGACTTTTCTGCATTTTACGATTAAGTCTATCCTTGGTTTTTAGCGCGGGGTGGGTGTTGGTTGACTGTACATTACAATAAATTGGAAGTGAGGGGGCTTTTCAGTGCCAGGAGAGTTAATATTCCTGAGCCCCGCCCCCCAGATTTCACAGCCAATAACCATAAAGTCATCGCTGTGAAGTCACAAAGGGGAAACAAATTGAAGAATTCCCGAACAAAGCAAGGTATGTGTTCTATACGGTTTCTTTTCTAGTATAATAAACCATTGTCCTGCAAATAGAATGTTAGGAGTTGCCCATCTTAGCCCCCCCCCCCCCCCCCACACTGAGAAAAGCAATTTACGAGACATTGATTGATTATGCCTACTAAATATTATCACTAATTGTATTTCTACATAAATTGTAATGTATTGTTAATGCACCACAGTGTAACTAATTCTGTCCGGGAAGTCACCGTCCTATTGACTTGGCAACCCACCATATGCAAAGGAATCTAAACCAACCAATGAGCAGTCGTCGTCGTCCTCTTTCTTGCTGTGACTGTTTGACAAATGGAGTCAAGACACTATATAGATATATTTATATATAGGTTATTGCACTCAACATATTATCATTGCCGTTTCTGCTGCTTTATTAGAACCACAAAAAATTAACACCGCTCTTGGGGTCCCACCTGCATTAAAGAACCCAAAAGTAATTGCCAGGTCACATGACCAGCACCGAGGCACCTGGCAGCATCGTATTGCTTTGCTTGCAAGTATTCCAATGCAAAAAGAATGCTAAACTCCTAAGTGTGCCAGGTGTGGGCATGTGCAGTCACTGGATGCAAACATACAATGGCATTTGATAGGCTGGGGGGGTGAAGCAAAACAAATCTCCAACTGCAACAGGACAACTCATTGAGCATTTTTTTTTTCAAAACTTGTAGCTGGTAATGCATGTAAGGGGTGAGCTCGGTAGCGGGGTGTGTGACCCCCTTGGATGGGTTCACTACACACTGAATTTATACAGATAGGCAGTCGAAGACGGTTGAAAACAAATATTTCGGTTTATTCTTCCATCTTGCTGGAAACAAGTGCAAGCATCCAAACAGCATGAACAAAATCAAACATAAAATAAATCCTAGCCACTTGGGGCGTCTATCTTCACCACACAGGAACCTATCTATGGAGTCTGGCACAGCCTAGTGCTGGGCAGACACTGCTGGTCAGAAAAACAATAGTCTTTTTTGATTTTTATCACACAGAAAAATCAATCCTCTCCTCACCTTCTCAGAAGACTTTCAGTACACTGCTCTCCTTACCCACAAAGCCTCAGGATGCAGCAATTCAGTGGTAATCCTCTGGATTACTTAGAGGCCTTAATTGCCTCATTCTGAACAGCTGAAGTTTTCCAACGCCCTTGGACCTTCTCTGGCCACTTTTGCAGCCGACCCCTAATAACAATTGGTGTATTGTCTAAACAAGGCAGAAATGTATGTCCCGTCTGTGACCACACCCACAGATGGCTTCACATCCTGTCACATACCTTAGAACTAAATTATTGGAGAGTGGCTTGAATTTTACATGACACTTTTAGAGTTGCTTACAGGTTCATTTTATAACACCAATGTAGTGTCATCCTGGGGAAGAATGGCAAAAAAGACTTGTGTGCTTACCCCTCATCAGCACCTTGTGATGGCATGCCTGAAAGGGGGGGAGAATCTTTCTGCACTGTAATAGTTGCTTCCCCTAGTAGGTGTGCTATCCTCCTAGTCAGGGCTGGAGGCCCTTCAAATGTTCCAGATATTAGAAACTGAACTGCATAGAGAAGCCTATCTTCTCTTGTAAGGGTATGGGGGTAGAATCTTTCTTATCTTAAGGTATTCAACACTGCATTGTCATACCATATTCTGCTTTTGCATTAAACCAGGGGTCTCCAAACTTTCTAACCAATGGGCCAGTTTACTGTCCTTCAGACTTTAGGGGGGGCCGGACTGTGGCTATTGGGGAATAGAAAAGATCCCAACGTCGGTGGGGGGAAAAATATAACACCCACTTTGTTTCAGTGGGCATAATTGCGCCCCATCTTTGGTGTCATTGGGAAGAATTGTTGGTATCAGTGGATGAGATGGTGCCCTAAGGGCAGGATAAAAGCAAGTAACGGGCTGAAGTTTGGAGACCACTGCATTAAACCAAAGGACGCCTTAAAGGGGAGTGTGTGTGTGTGTGTTTTTATTTTTTTGGGGGGGGGGGGGTGTTTTTGTAATACAATTTTTATGTTTGTTTTTCTCCACTTGCATTTTTCCTATAGTGATGAGCAGGAGAGATTAGATTACACAGGCTGAGCCTACTTTGCCCCCCCCCCCCCCACTCACGCCTGGCACAAGAACCTGGCTTAATTGCTTTTAAAAAGGTTGGAAACAAAACATGCAGGCAGAAATGCTTTGCATACTTAAAGGAGAACTTCACATAACCACTTGTCCACTGCCCTATAGCAGTTTTATTGCTACAGAGTGGTGGCTGTGCACAAAATCTTGTGTGTGTGTGTGTATAGCTTACTCCAGCTGTTATGCACAGCGGGTACCACGGACTCAATGTACGTCTGACGGTGCATTACACAGCAGCAGTCTGCCTATGGATCCATGCCTTCCCCCAGTAAAAGCAGGCACGAATGCCTGCCGCCAGCGACTCGCTCCCACTGTGATTATCCACAGCGGGAGCCGCAGACTCAGTCTGCCAGTACCAACTGATTATCCTGCAGAGACACCGAACGGCGGTCTGCCTTTGTAAACAAGGCAGATCGCTGTTTTGACTGAAGGGAAGGCATGGATCCTGTGTCTCTGCAAAGCAAAAAAAAATATATAGATAGATAGATAACATTTCTGTGCTGACTGTCTTTTGAAATTGCTCCAGCCCATGTTCAAATCCGATCCGGGGACAAACTTGGTCTGGGGACTGTTCCCAGAAACTGGGGATGTCTGGTCACCCTACCCTATAACACACGTTCATGCATCAGAAAACCGCCCCGCACATTGAAACACTGCATTGATTGCAAATTGGCAACCTGTATAATGATGGCTAACCTGGGTTCAGGTGCTGACCCACAGTAAATAGTCTGGGACCTTAATGTGAACCTGCGTGATGTAAACATGAGACCTCTCATTGAGGACTAATGCCGCGTACACACGATAATTTTTCAGCATGAAAAAAAACATTGTTTTTCAGCATGTCTACGTTTTCCCAACTTCTTCATTAAAAACGACGTTGCAGCATGTTCAAATTTTTATTTTTTTGTCATTTTTTTCAGAACATGGAAATGATGTGAAGCCCACACACGATCATTTTAAATGACCGTGTTCTAGATCACTTATTGGGTAGTATAGCCAAGATAATAACCCTCCCCCTAGAACCTGCACCCTTAAAAAAAAATAATAAAAAAAAAAAAGCAATGGCTATACATCAATTCTCACAGGTTCTATTAAGAATATCCCCTGTAACCTCTTAGTTTGAAGTTTAATGCATCTAGTCTGCTGGCTTTAAACCACGGCTTGCAATGATCTGCAATATTAATAATGGTGCACTGGAAGATGGTCTTATCTTCTGATCTGTAATCGCATACATAATCAGCTGTTCTTTTGGGATCCATTTATCATGTCGCACTATTTTAAGCTGCCCTGACTATTCAGCATTTGTATGCAAAATAGGAAAACTATTTGGCAGGCTCCCATGGTAGACTTAAGCTATGTTCTGTAGTCTAAAGGCAAATGGAGGCATAGATATTAGTCCAGCTCTAGACAGCTAATTGCAAAGTCATTGGTATGTATGTATGTATGTATGTATGTATGTATGTATGTATGTGTGTGTGTGTGTGTGTGTGTGTGTGTGTGTGTGTGTGTGTGTATATATATATATATATATATATATATATATATATATATATATATATAATTATATTATATAAATTTATATTGTTTTTTGGCGTGCATAGCTTTCTCTATCAGAAATATGGCATTGTATGGGGGATACTTTATTTCCTTAAACTGGTGGTCTCCAAACTGCGTGCCTTTATCTGGTTCTTAAGGCTCTATTCCTCCCACTGAAATGAACAGTGGGGCATATTCCTTCTCACCAACATCAATGATGGGGCACAAATCATTCCACTGACCCCCAACAATGAGGCCATGTTCCTTCTCTTCCTTTTTTTTATTTTTTTATTATATATTTCTCTCCCACTGGCCACCAAGACTGAAATATTGCTTGCTGACACTGGGGCATTTTCTACTCCCACTGACCAGTTTGCCCACCGAAGTCTGAAGGACAGTTAACTGGGCCTTTTTTGCCTTATCTATACATCCAGGACCCATTTAAAAATGCTAGTGAGAGTGTCCTAAAATCGGTGCTTGCCCATGCCAGTCAAAGCAGCCAGTATACATTATTATGCCTCCCCCACCATACCTTCCATCCTTACTGCTCTGTTCACCCATAGGTATAATGCGAAACGCCAGCAAGAATGGGCATAGGGGTGCTAATGATGAGTTGCTCATCTGTTTCCCATCATGCAATGCTGTGTGCCTGAATGACCAATTGCCAGGCCCTCATGCACATGGGGGTGGAGAAAAGAAGTTCGTAGCTTTGTGTAAGCTCTAGAAGTTTTTGGTCTGTGTTTTGGACCACCTTGTATGCATGTGATTGGACACTGCTCACAATGTGCATGTGCCCAGTATATACCTGCACAAACATGTGTATACTCCCTTGAACCTTTTTTGTTATGCAAAGGCTATTATTATTATTATTATTATTATTATTATTATATATATTTTTTTATGCATTATTTCGTGTAGCGATAATTTTACATACTTGCCCTCCTGGCTAATGATGAACAATGCATTTTGAAAGCATTGTGAATATTTTGGATCACAAAACTGCTTATTGATTATGTGGTTGCTTGTAAGTATGTCTTGCGTAATCTCTTGTAACACTCCTGTCCTCTGCCTGTGCTGAATAATCTAGCTCTTATCCTACATAACATATATCATAGTTTTATCTTTGCCTAGGTCCAAAGGTCTCAAATTTCCCGGACTGCTCCTCATGTCAGTCTTCTGCATTGATTTGTGTTCACAGGCTGGACTAATGACTCTCGACCCATGTTTGATTTCCAGTATATTGTGTCATTATTATTTCAAGTGAAAAGCTCACTTATGACAAAGCATCATGAACGATTTTAGTGACGCATTCATACCGAGTCATTGTAGTATTGGCTAGCAGTGCTTGACTTTGGTTCTAAAGACTCCCAAACTGCATGGTTCCCTGTGCTTTCCAGCCTCATTGGTGTGAAATTGGATCCTCCCCAGTAGTTGCCACACGTGTTTTGGTTTTAATTATTTTGACAGTACCACATTGCTGTTGCTCTAGGGTGATCAAGGGGTAAATGTGTGACTAACGTGTTTGTGTGTGTATACTGTGTGCTGCTCCTACTGGTGGTCTAGGTTTTTTTTTTTTTTTCTCCCTGCTTAGCAGGGAATGAACACACAAGATCCCTGTCACTGAACACAGCTCTGTCTTATTTACAGTCACAGAGCTGCGTTCAGGGAAACTTGGAGCCAATCCCTGGGTGCCAGCAGTCAATCGTTTGCCATTGCCCAGTGATCGGCATGTGCTGCAACCAAGCACATCTGGGCTGGCTGGAGCTCGCTTTTTTGTTTCTTTTAATTGGATCTGTATCATGTCTGGTATAACAACTATCAGTTTTATCTTTTTAGAGCATACTTTTTCAACCAGGGTGCCCAGGCTTTAGGAGTGCCTTGGCAAAGGGCCTAAAAAAATTCCAAAAATTGCATACTAGCCAGCGGGAAAACAAAGCCTACCTTTTAGTGACACAAAGCCACAGGTTTGTGCACCATTACAATCATCTAGCCTCTGACATCATAACAACCAATGACCTCAGTTGATAAGTTATGCTGGGCGCATGCACAGCATTCTTGTTTGCACCTCCGCCCCTCTCTGTCAGCACTGGGGGTCTCATTAGCTAAGTGAGGGAGAGATAGTAAGGGAGAAGAGAAACATTGGAACACTAGTCGGTATCGTGTGCAAAGGTGTGTTTGCTTTGGAAGAATAAATCGCTTCTAATGTTGGGTGTACTACATGCGTGGAGTTGCGTTTTTATGTAAAACAAATTGTTTTCGTTTTTGAATGGGGTGCCTCAAGATTTTATAGAGTATTAAAGGGTACCTTGACTGAAAAACACTGTTTTAGATCATGGGTGTCCAACCTGCATTCCTCATGGCCAAGACTACTGAGTGTGGCCCAACACAAAATCATGAATATCTGAGCAACTTGAGAATTGCTACTAAATGGCAGAAAAACAAAAAAGGGTTAGTAAAGGTGTGTGTGTGTGTGTGTGTGTGTATATATATATATATATATATATATATATATATATATATATATATATATATATATATATATATATATATATATATATATATATATATATAATATATAATAAATAAATAGTGCCTTGCGAAAGTATTCGGCCCCCTTGAACTTTGCGACCTTTTGCCACATTTCAGGCTTCAAACATAAAGATCTAAAACTGTAATTTTTTTTGAAGAATCAACAAGTGGGACACAATCATGAAGTGGAACGAAATATTTCAAACTTTAAAAAAATAAAAATAAACGGAATAATTGGACGTGCAAAATTATTCAGCCCCCTTAAGTTAATACTTTGTAGCGCCACCTTTTGCTGTGATTACAGCTGTAAGTCGCTTGGGGTATGTCTCTATCAGTTTTGCACATCGAGAGACTTACATTTTTGCCCATTCCTCCTTGCAAAACAGCTCAAGCTCAGTGAGGTTGGATGGAGAGCGTTTGTGAACAGCAGTTTTCAGTTCTTTCCACAGATTATCGATTGGATTCAGGTCTGGACTTTGGCCATTCTAAGGCCCCGTACACACGACCGGTTTTCTCAGCAGAATTCAGCAATAAACTCAATGGGAGACGTATTCTGCCGAGAAAACCGGTCGTGTACACTTTTCGCCGAGAAACCCGTCGGGAAACTCGTCGAGCCAAAAAGAGAGAATGTTCTCTATTTCCTCGTTGGGCAATGGGAACATTTGGCTCGACGAGTTTTCTGACAGCCGAACAAGGAACTCGACGGGGAAAACAATGTGTTTTGCCCATCGAGTTTCTCGGACATGTGTACGCGGCCTAACACCTGGATATTTGTGAACCATTCCCTTGTAGATTTTGCTTTATGTTTTGGATCATTGTCTTGTTGGAAGACAAATCTCCGTCCCAGTCTCAGGTCTTTTGCAGACTCCATCAGGTTTTCTTCCAGAATGGTTCTGTATTTGGCTCCATCCATCTTCCCATCAATTTTAACCATCTTCCCTGTCCCTGCTGAAGAAAAGCAGGCCCAAACCATGATGCTGCCACCACCATGACTTGTGGCAAGCTTTAAACAACACTTTTTATGGATATCTTTAAGAAATGGCTTTCTTCTTGCCACTCTTCTATAAAGGCCAGATTTGTGCAGTATACGACTGATTG
Source organism: Rana temporaria (assembly GCF_905171775.1). Taxonomy (NCBI): domain Eukaryota; kingdom Metazoa; phylum Chordata; class Amphibia; order Anura; family Ranidae; genus Rana; species Rana temporaria. The sequence continues at coordinate 375,096,460 of NC_053493.1, read as the reverse complement.
TTGTCCTATGGACAGAGTCTCCCACCTCAGCTGTAGATCTCTGCAGTTCATCCAGAGTGATCACGGGCCTCTTGGCTGCATCTCTGATCAGTCTTCTCCATGTATGAGCTGAAAGTTTAGAGGGACGGCCAGGTCTTCGTAGATTTTCAGTGGTCTGATACTCCTTCCATTTCAATATTCCATTTCAATATTATCGCTTGCACAGTGCTCCTTGGGATGTTTAAAGCTTGGGAAATCTTTTAGTATCCAAATCCGGCTTTAAACTTCTCCAACAGTATCCCAGACCTGCCTGGTGTGTTCCTTGTTCTTCATGATGCTCCCTGCGCTTTAAACGGACCTCTGAGACTATCACAGTGCAGGTGCATTTATACGGAGACTTGATTACACACAGGTGGTTTCTATTTATCATCATTAGTCATTTTAGGTCAACATTGGATCATTCAGAGATCCTCACTGAACTTCTGGAGAGTTTGCTGCACTGAAAGTAAAGGGGCTGAATAATTTTGCACGCCCAATTTTTCAGTTTTTTTATTTGTTAAAGTTTGAAATATCCAATAAATTTCGTTCCACTTCATGATTGTGTCCCACTTGTTGGTGGTTCAAAAAAAATTACAGTTTTATATCTTTGTTTTTGAAGCCTGAAATGTGGCAAAAGGTCGCAAAGTTCAAGGGGGGCCAAATACTTTCACAAGGACATACATACATACATACATACATACATACATACTCTCTATCGTCATACTTACCTCCCACTGTGCAGTTCATTTTGCACAGAGTGGCCCTGATCCTCGTCTTCCGGGGGTCCCTCGGCGGCTGTCTCAGGTCCTCACCACAAGAGCTAACCCCCATCCTGGGAAGCGCTGGCTTGTGGGCGCGCTCACTGATTTGATTGACAGTGACGGGAGCCAATGGCTGCGCTGCTATCAATCATCCAATGAATGATCCAAGAAGAGCCGAGAAGCCAGCTCGTTCACGACGCAAGACTTTCGACGGCTCAGGTAAGTAAACGGGGGAGCTGGGGGGCTTTTGAGCATCGGATTTTTTTTTTTTTTTTTTTTTTTTTACCTTTTTTAATGCGTTACAACCCCTCTAACATGTGTACAAAAAACATTGTATGAGCCCAGGAGGAGATCCTGTACTAACAGTTCGATGTTAATACCGCGATCTCCCGCTGAGCTATTGTGTTCTGACAGGGGGACGACCTCCTTCCCCTGTCAGACACCGGTCAACCATTAACTGAGATTGCTGATCGGCAGACCTTTTTCGGTCATGCCCCCCAAATGGACAGCTTCTGTCGCATCGGCTGCTATACACACGGGCCAAATATTAGCCAAGTTCTATTGAACTGTCCGATATTTGACGTGTGTGCTAGGCTTTTTTGTTTGTGGATTTTTTGTGTGGCCCAAGACTATTCCTCTTCTTCCAATGTGTTCTGAAGGTCAAAATGTTGGACACCCATGATTTAGAAGATGCAGATAACCATTTTGAAAACCAATCATTTTTCGGGTTCATTTTGTGAATGTTGTGTCGGGGTGTACTCTCCTCTATACAGTGGATCTTTGCAATACACATTTCACTATATTTTTCAGACACCATCTAATATCTGACTAACCAGATCACTATACATGGGCCCTTTTTTAAAAGCTGTTATATTCTTGGGCATTGCAAACCTTGTCCTGCTTAAAAATCCCAAACTCCCATAAAACAGAACAGCAAAATGGTTCAAGCATTTAAGGTCCTGGAAATGTTCAGAGTGACGGAGGCACTAGATTATAAAGTGGGTACCATTCTGAAGTTGTTCCAACAGATGTTTCATAGAATTCTAAACTTTTTTTTTTTTTTTTCGTTCCTTTAGCCTGATTTTTGATTGCAGTGCTTAAAAGTGACTGGACAGTCTGTGCCAACAAAGCCTATACTGTGTCTTTAATTAAATGTGGAACTACTCAAAGCACTGTTGGGACTGGTAAGAGCGATCCTTGCTTTGCTGCGCAGCTTAAGTATTTGTATTGTGAGTAGGAGACATGAATAGAGATTTAACTCGACTTGTGTGAATTGTCCCATTTACAATCACCTAAGCCGGTTTTAATTGATCTCCTTCCACATTGAACAAGTGGATTAACCACAGGAGCATGAGCTGATTCCGTTCAATGGGGAGAACATTGGTTGACCAGCAACAGAAAAATACCTCAATATTTATGGTGGACACATTCAACGCTAATGCTCGATGTACACTGTCAACAGTTCTGTTCTCATTTTGTGCAAATCCCACCCCCCCATTGGTTTTCCCCCTTCCTTTTTTTTTTTTTTTTTTTTGTGAAGGATGTTTCATTGAAAGGAACTTGGTGGAACAAAAGTATTGACTTCATTGCTAGACCCAACAGCAGGCAGTTTTAATTTTGATGGAACTATATGGGTTCCAGCCTAATGTAAAGCATATTAACAAGCGAGATGAACTAAGCGTAGGGTAAAAAAAAAATAAGAAACAGAACTGACCTTCAATCAAAACCACATCTCAAAATGATCTGTGGATCCGGCTATTGGATATCTGCTCTCCATTTTTAAAGGCTTTCTCACACTGTTCCATGGATATTAATGTGCTTATTCACATATTTGCTTATATTGCATTAAGGAGTCAGGTCTGTAGTTTACTATGTTGTCATGCATCGTGGGCCTATTTGAAATGCTTTGGATGCCCTCCAAAACATATATACAATGGGCCAGATTCAGAGAGAATTACATCCATGCAGCGTATCAGAGATGCGCTACGCCGCCGTACCTTACCTGGCAGAATTTCGAATCCTCAACGATTTCGCGCCGTAAGTTACAGCGGCGTAGTGTATTTCTGGCGGCGGAATTCAAATCGGCGATTAGGGGGCGTGATTCATTTAAATGAAGCGTGTCCCTGCGCCGAATGAACTGTGCATGCGGCGTCCCAAAATTTCCTGTCGTGCATTGCGCTAAATGATGTCGCAAGGACGTCTTTTTTTTTTTTTTAACTTAGACGTGAGTTACGTCCATCCCTATTCACGGACGACTTGCGAAAAAAAAAAAAAAATTCAAATTTCGACGCGGGAACGACTGCCATACTTAAAGCGGGGGTTCACCCTATATATAAAAAAAATAATTTTTTTTTTTTTCCTCTAGCATTAAATTCGGCATAGTAGCGCGAGCTACAGTATGCCTGTCTGTATTTTTTTTATCCCTGTACTCACTGTGCTATTGTACATTGAAGATTCCGGGGAATGGGCGTTCCTATGAAGAGAGAAGGTGATTGACGGCCGGCCCTGGCACGTCACGCTTCTCCGGAAATAGCCGAAATAGGCTTGGCTCTTCACGGCGCCTGCGCATAGCCTGTGCGCAGGCGCCGTAAGAGCCGAGACCTACTCCGGCTGTCTTCGGGGAGCGTGACGTGCCAGAGCCGGCCGTCAATCATCCTCCCTCTCCATAGGAACGCCCATTCCCCGCGGCAGACGGAATCTTCAATGTACAATAGCACTGTGAGTACGGGGATAAAAAAATACAGACAGGCATACTGTAGCTCGCGCTACTATGCCGAATTTAATGCTATACTGTTGTTAAGGAGGGTGAACCACCGCTTTAACATGGCAACTCAATCTATACGCCGCAAAATACCAGCTTTAACTATACGCCGGAAAAAGCCGACTACAGACGACGTTAGAAAATGCGACGGCCACGCGTATGTTCGTGGATCGTCGTAAATCGCTAATTTGCATACCCGACTCAAACTCCACCCAGCGGGCGCCGAAGTATTGCATCTAAGATCCGAAGGCGTACGCCTGTCGGATCTTACCCAGATGCCGTTGTATCTTAGTTTGAGGATTCAAACTAAAGATACGACGCAGGAAATTTGAAAGTACGCCGGCGTATCAGTAGATACGCCGGCGTACTTGCTCTGTGGATCTGCCCCTATGCATGAAGAAATGTGCATTAAACTGTGTAAATGGAAGCTAAAAACTAAGCCTGGCTTTTCCTTCGACCTTTTTTTATGATCCATTCTATTGGTAATTTTTATTGTGATGCCCTCACTGACCAGTAGAAAGACTTGAGAGGCAGAACAAGGTCGAGCCACCGATGACTTGCATTCAAGTTCATGTGCCTGTATATCTCAATCTCCTGATCATTTTGCTGTGGATTTGGTAATGAAAGGGATCTTGGCTTAAAGCGGAGGTTCACCCAAATAACATGTATAATATCGTATTCTTTATACTTCCACCATGTACAGTATGCCCCTTATTTTTTTTTTTTTTTGGCTCTACATACCTTATGGCTCTTTTCCACCCGGCTTCCAGGTACTGACGTTTCTATGCAGAGGCGCAATGTCACCTGGGACTTCGCCCAGATAATTGACGTCCTTGAGAAAAAGTCCTCCCCCCCCCCCCCCCCCCCGGGCCCGCCTATTGTGTAGGCGCCTCACGAGCGTCAGAGTTTCCGAAAGTAGCCGAACTGCGAGTCGGCTCTATACGGCGCCTGCACAGTCAGCTCTACAAGGCTCCTAGTCGGTGCGCAGGCGCCATGTAGAGCTGAATCGCAGTTCGGCTACTTTCGGAAAATCTGACTCTCGTGGCGCGCCTACGCAATAGGCGGGCGCGGGGGGGAACTTTTTATCAAGGATGTCAATCATCTGGGCGAAGTCCCAGGTGACATTGCGCCTCTGCATAGAAACGCCTACTCCCGCGGGAGTCAGTACCCGGAAGACGGGTGGAAAATAGCCCTAATAAGGTATGTAGAGCCAAAAAAAAATAGGGGGCATACTGTACATGGTGGAAGTATAAAGAATATGATCTTGTATATGTTTGGGTGAACCTCCGCTTTAAATATTTTGATTATGCTTGGTTTAAAATGCACAGCTTAGTGACAGGTTTGCTTTAGATCTATTAGACGAGCTGTAAACTGCAAAGGTTAAATATATCCCTGGCAAAAGCAGACAAACCTGAACAAAATTAATGGGTTGGGCAACTACATGGTAAATGAGGTTTAATATGGAGAAATGGAAAGTAATGCACTTGGGATCTAAAAACATAAATGCAAACTAATCACTAGGGGGAGAACCTCTCGGGAAATTAAGGATGGAGTCCTAGTAGAAGAGACTGAGCAATAGCATGCAGTGCCAAGCTGCAGCTACCAAATCCAGCAGATTATTGGCATGCATAAAAATGGGATATACTCTAAGGACAAAACTATGGGCCAGATTCAGGTACATTTACGTTGCTCCTTGGCAGCGTAACGTATCTGATTTACGTTACACCGCCGCAGGTTTACAGCGATTAGATTAGGGGCCGGGCACATAGCTTAGGGGGGCAGCGCCCCGTATGGACGGGCCGCCACTGCTCTCCACTCCAAAAAAAAAGGTTTTGCCTTTGGTTATACTTTTAAGCCTTTAACAAGTTGCCTGACTCCTTTCTGGTTCCAGCACCTGCCATTACAGAACTCCTCTATATGACAAGCTGTTAATAATTTTATAAGAGGAATTTCTGTTCGGTAGATGAATGCAATTACCCATAACGTGCAGCTGACATTTTACATAGTAAAATGGCCTTTACTGGTATCCAGTGCTGTTTTTCTTGTAAGTACAGTTTAATAAGGCATACGACTGTTCTTTGAAAACTGAAGGTCCCTAACCTGACAATTGTTCAGCAAGACGAAGGGGGGAAAAAAAAAAGCATTCCTAGAATCCTGCAACTTGGCTTTAAACATCTGCTAATGGTTAAATAATCACTGTGGGGCATCGGCCACAAAAAAGTCTCTGGCATTTAAGGCTCTCTATTACATGATCTCAGATGCGGCATAATAGAATTTTCTTAATGAAATAAAAATCTTGGCGCAGGCCCTGTCTTTAACTCTGTAGGAATCAATTGTATCCAGGCCGAAATGGAAATCAGATCGATCATTTCACTTCATTTAATGTTTTACTTTAAAACCAATTTAACAAGATTCATAAATGGCTTTCAGCCCGGTGTGTATGTTTTGTGTTTTTTTTTTTTGTTTTTTTTTTTTTTTTTTTTTTAATTCCCTCCATGCCGCTGAAACGTCTTATTAATGAGCCCGATTGCGTGAGGCGGGGTGAGCTGTTTTATTAAGTCATTAAAGCACATAATGGAGTCAAGGTCAATTAGATTTTTGCCTAGCCCTAAATTATTATTCAATCCTGTTTGAAGGCTGTGCAAAATGTTTCACTGGAATGGAAGACCATTGGGTGAAGAGGAGTTGGATGTGCGGCGTGCGTAAACTAATAGCCGCTAGATCTGTGTATTATAGGCAAATCTTTAAAGCGGAGTTCCAACCACAATTGGCATTTTTTAAATGTATGTCCTTTCATCCTGCGTTTTTTATAATATAAATCTGGTCACTTACTATTTTACAATCCGCCGCCGATCCGCATAGATATTCAAAAAAGTTTGTTTATAAAACTATGTCTACACCGTTGTCATTTTGCTTGTGGGCAATGTGAAGCCTACAGGCACTTACTTCCTGGAAGTCTTGGATGGGGAGTGATAATTGGACAGCGCACTGCATCCTGGGAAATGATGACACACATTTCCCAGGAGCATTAGAGGGAGATGTCGGAATCCTAGGTGATTTCAAAGGCAGATTTTGTGGGACCGCATAGCAACAGGCATTTCCAGATGAGTAAAAAAAAAAAAAAAAATCTTTTTTTTTTTTTTTTTTTTTTTTTAGTCGTAAGCTACAGTTTAAAGCAAAATTGTTTTTTTTAAGGAACCTCCACTTTAAAAGAACCCTGGATGTCCACAGATACTGGTCTGGAATTGTGTGGCCAAGTCGCAGTTCCAGCATTCCTCCTGTGGCAAAGAAAAGTGTTCAGCAGAGATTTCCCCTCAGTAACCCCTGAAGGGGGTCCTCTGTGGCACCAACATTTATACCCAAAGTTCCATGAGTGTATTTGTCTGCCAGTCAACAGTGATTTACATATTTTATTTTTAGGGGAGATTCGAACTTTGATCTGTTGCATTGCATGTTAAAGCGGGGGTTCACCCAAAATCAACTTTCTGCCATTTAGATCCAGCATACTGCTGACATCTGCAGTATGCTGTTTTTTTTTTTTTTGTACTTATCGTTTATCAGCCGTTGTTTTCCGGCTCCGAGCGGGGATTCCTTCCGGGTATAGGCGTTCCTAAGCCAAGCGGAGTTAATTGAAGGGCTGCTAAAGCGCATCACGCCTTCCGAAAATACCCGAAGTGACGCTCGAGTGTTTACAGCGCCTGCGCAGTCAGCTCTACACGGCAGGTGCAGGCGCCGTAAACACTCGAGTGTCACTTCTGGAAGGCGTGGCGCGCTTTAGCAGCCCGTCAATCAAATCCACTTGGCTTAGGAATGCCTATTCCCCACAGAAATCCCCGCTCATAGCCGGATAACAAAGGCTGATAAAACGATAAGTACAAAAAAAACAGCATACTGCAGATGTCAGCAGTATGCTGTATCTAATGGCAGAAAGTTGATTTTTGGGTGAACCTCCACTTTAACTTGGGCTGCCACAAACACACATGATCCTTTATCAATGCTGCACCCTACTACACATGCTGTGCATTGCCTTCTGCTGTAAATTATGTTGGGGTGTCAGTTGTGCTCAGTGCCGGCCCAAGACATTGTGCTGCCTGGTACCAAGAATGAAATGTTGCCCCCCCCCCCCCAAAAAAAAATTACGTTTACCAAATTGCCCCTACATCCATTATTTTATATCACGATAACTAAAGTGGACCTATCATGGCTCTATACATGTATATAGGAGTATAAAAATGACCTGTTATGGCTCTATTCATGCAATTAACCCCACAGTGGAGCGGAGAGCGGAACGGGAGGAGCGGTCGGGCGGCAATTAGCCCCACAGTGGAGTGGAGAGTGGAGCTGGCGGAATGGGATGGCGTGCGGGCAGGAAATTTGCTGCCCCCCTGAAAGTGCTGCCTGGTACAATGGTACCATCGGGTCCCATGGTAGGGCCGGCCCTGGTTGTGCTGTTCATGTAGCGAGTTCATTGTGGGTCCATGAATTTGAAGATCCTTATACTTTACATTGTATGGATGCAGTGATTTCTTTACTGCAACTTTACCAGACAAGGTCTGGCTCAACCACAGCATAAACTAGTTTAGTGTCACTCCTAGAATATTACTGGAAGCTACACCACCCTGTGCTGCAGATCACAAGGCAGGTTTCTGGTGGCCTATTCATGACATGATTGTGTGGAATACTACGCTTATTTCATTTATTGTAAACTTTATCGGTATGATTGTTTTAGATTAACTTCAGAAACTCTTATGCCTAAAAATGTGAACTAGTACATTTTCAAAGGTCACACCTAAAAATCCAAAATGCATAATGACTTTGACAGCTGTGTAAAACAAGCTTTTTAACAGTAAATAAAAAAAAAAATAAAGAACCTGGAGGGTGGCTGGGAGTTGCGCACTTTGCGTGTTGACTTTGGTCTATGATCAAAATAAAAAATTCCACGATCCAGTCAATCACTGGCATTAATGGATCGAAAATTTTTTTTTTTTTTCTTTCTAATTCCACAACTGAATCAAATTTTGGTCTGTACATGACTGATGCCACCCACTAAGTGTTTATAACCAATGAACTGCTTTTGTTCGACTACAGACAAGTGCAAGTCAGTGGCCTCAAACGGTGAATATGGGCAAACTAAAAGACCTTCATGCTGCAGTCTGTCACTGGCATGGACACCATTCCCCAAAATAGTTTTATTACACGTTGATCTTGCCAGGAGATTTATTTTATTTATTTATTTATTTTTTAAATCACCCTCTTTTGCTGCTGTGTAATTGCACTGCATTAAAAACTGCTAATTTTGGCATGTGGCTGGAGAATATATATATATATATATATATATAATATATATAAATAAAACTTTATTAAATAATTTTACTTTTTTTTTTTTTTTTTGTGCAACTTAACCGGTTACATAGAAAAATATTAGAGATAAACACTGAAATCCCAGAAATAAAATTACGGTTTTGTATCTTTGATGGGGAGTGGAGATGGGCTATAGTAGCCAGCACCCGGGTGGTCCATTTATAATAAGAGGGGCAACTCTTGAGCACATCTATGGATTTGGGTATGTTCTTGTTAAACCCCATACCAGGAATACATTTTATTTATTTTCCCACTATAGTTAGTTGACCTTTTAGTGTATGCTAAGCAAAGTGCACCTTTTGCAGCTCCCTAGACCCTAACTTTACTGGACTTCTTCAGTATGTATAGAAATACTGAGTGCTGTTATACCCAAACTGTGTGGTTGTGTGTTTTTTTTTTTTTTTTTTCCCTAGGCTATAGACATGCATACATTAGAGGTCTTTAAAGGACTAGGACTAGCCTGTCTGCTCCATTCGCCCACCAGGTAAAGCTAAGCTGTAGGTTGGGTACATCAGTCGTTGTTTTGGCTGTACTATGGGATGTTTAAGCTCTGGTTGTAGTATGGGGTGTATGGTAGCCTCTGCATACGCATTGGTTCTAGTGTAGGGTAGTGTGTGTGTTCACATCTGCATTGATTGTAGAGCAGAGTGCATACAAGTGTCTGAATTGGTTGGAATGTATATAAGCCACTGCACTGGATGTCGCGTAGGGTTTATAGGGCTCTACATTGGTTTTGGTGCAGGGTGTATAGTAGGTGAAGTATAGGTTGTAGTGCAGGGCCTACAGTAGGTTCTACATTGGTTGTTTTATGACCAATGCAGGATACTACTAGGGTTGCCACCTGTCCAGGATTCACCCGGACAGTCCAGGTCTTGAACCATGTTTCCGACTTAAGGAAACCCGGACACACTTATTCACACTGAACTGTGGCTAACTGTCCTGGGCATAAGGAATGCTCTACTACCCCCCTCCCCCTTTGCACCCTCCAGATTCGAGCAATCTGTTGATTCGCCACACAGAGCACTAATCAGAAATGGCCAGATCCTCTGGCTCCCTCCCCCTAAGGAGGGAGGGAATACTTCAATCCACCTAATTTGTTTGGATAGAGGAATCCCTTTTTTTTTTTTTTTAATTCAGTCCACAAATCATAGGTATTGGAAGAGTTTTATATATATTTTTTTATTTATTGTACTGAGGTTTATGCATGTCTGTGAGAGTCTTACTTGTGGCACAGCATTCTAAGCATATGTTATGGGTACAAGAATGTTCGGGATTGGCTTGCAGAAAAGGTGGCAACCCTAGATACTACTGTATACATCCTGTGCAAACCGTGTATAGGGGCCTCTATCAGTTGTAGTGCATGGTGTAACGTAGGTAATGAATATGTTGTAGTGCAGGATGAAGCCTTTGCATTGGTTGCTGTGCAAGGTCTGTAGTAGCTTATGCATTGGTTGTAGCACAGGATGTATAGTAGCGTATGCATTGGTTGCTGCACAGGTCTATAATGGCATATGCATTGGTTGTAGCACAGAATGTATAATAGCGTATGCATTGGTTGTAGCTCAGAATGTATAGAGGCCTATGCATTGGTTGTAGCACAGAATGCATACCTCCCAACTTTCTGAGATGAGAATGAGGGACACCTATCAGCAAAAGTATGCAGGCATAGGACACACCCCTTGCCACGCCCCCTTAAAGGAGAATTGTACAAAAAAAGATTGGTTAAACCCACAAGTGCTTTTTTTACCACTAATATTTCTTTATATTGGCTTTTGGAATTTACAAATGCAGCAATTTATAAATCGGATGAAAGTTTAGTGCTGGGAAACACGTTTTGATAGATAAAAAGTGCATTTTATATACATCTATATAGATCAGAATGAGGAGAAAGAGGGACATAGCTCCAAATCAGGGACAGTCCCTCAAAATCAGGGACAGTTGGGAGGTATGAGGCCTCGTACACACGGCCGAGGAACTCGACGTGCCAAACACATCGAGTTCCTCGGCCAGTTCAGCACTGAAGCCGCCGAGGAGCTCGGCGGGACGAGAGCTCCCATAGAACAACGAGGAAATGGAGAACATGTTCTCTATTTCCTCGTCGAGCTCCTCGTCGGCTTCCTCGGCCGAAAGTGTACACACGACCAGTTTCCTCGGCAGAATTCAGCCAGAAACTCGGTCGGAAGCTGAATTCTGCCGAGGAAACTGGTCGTGTGTACGGGGCCTGAGAATGTATAATAGCGTATGCATTGGCTGCAGTGCAGGTTGTATAGTAGCCTCTGCATTAGCTGTAGTGCAAAGTGTATGGTAGCTTATGCATTGGTTGCTGTGCAGGGCATATAGTAGGTGATGTATAGGAGGTTTCAGTAGGCACTCTTGTGCTGGGGTACCATGAGCACTGGATTGTTTGTAGTATTTACTATGAGGAGTAGTAGATGTCTTGGCAAATGTTTTGTTGGGTGAAGTAGATGTGATTAGGGTTGGTAGATATCATTTTGAGGATGTAGTTCAAAGTTGTCATACATGTAGTAACGCTGGTAATTTTTACAATAAAGACTTTGCTTCTTGAAATGAAGTAGATCGGTCCTGCGACTGACTGTTTTTGAGCATCTCCAACAAAGCCTTGAATGCATTAGTGTGTTCCAGCAGCTCTAACCCACCAGGATGTCTGTTTGCCTGGGCCCCTGGCTTGATTTAGTGCAGCGTGACTGTGGCTCCCCCAGCCAGAATGTTTGCTCGCTTTCAGAAGCCGCAGCAGAGGATCGCTGAGATCTTTACTTCCAGGGACTGTAAGTTAAGCCCTGTTCTTGCTATGTATAGTCATGCATACATCAATTTATATAGATTTTCTTCCCCTCGGCCCAGATTTATGTTTCACGTCTTACTTCATGCTAAAGTGTTTCTGAAAAGACCATTTGGCTTCAGGGCCTTTCATTTGAGTCTGTGTATAGTGTGACAGGGGGGAAATCTATACACTAGACATGTTAATGGTACTTCAAAAGTTGGGCTCTTTTTGGAGGTACAGTTTATACTGTAATGGGTAGATTTTTAGAAGCCCAGAAGTCTGTAATGCAGAATTTTAAGTCCTGTCTTCAGTGGTTGATGTGAGCCGTTTGTCATTGGGGCCAATAAGGACATACAGAAACAAGTGCATCTTTTGGTCATTATTTCATTGTGGGCTTCACCATTTTGATGTACATTTTTATTTATTTTCCTTGTTCCATTTTCATTCTGGCATTTCATTTACAGGTTGGTAGTTCCTTTTTGTGCTTCTCCTTAAAGCGGGGGTTCACCCTATCGACGAAATTTTTTTTTTTTTTTTTTATTTTACCATAAAATCAGGCATTGTAGCGCGAGCTACAGTATGCCTGTCCCGAATTTTTTACCCCCGTACTCACCTTGTTCTCGTAGATTGAAGATACCGGGGAATGGGCGTGCCTATGGAGACGGAGGATGATTGACGGCCGGCTCTGGCGCGTCACGCTTCTCCGGAAATAGCCGAAATAGGCTTGGTCTTCACGACGCGTGCGCATAGCCTTTGCGCAGGCGCCGTGAAGAGCCGAGACCTACTCCGGCTGTCTTCGGGGAGAGTGACGTGCCAGGGCCGGCCGTCAATCATCCTCCCTCTCCATAGGCACGCCCATTCCCCGCGGGAGCCGAAAAATACGATCTCCGATTACAAGGTGAGTCCGGGGTTAAAAAAAAATCGGGACAGGCATACTGTAGCTCGCGCTACAATGCCTGTCTCGATGGTAAAATGTGTCGGGGGGGGGGGGGGGGGGGGGGGGGTGAACTACCGCTTTAATGTGTACAGTGACTGCTCCTGAGATGAAACCAATTATGTGTTGGCACCTACCCTATATACTCGAGTATAAGCCGACCTGAATATAAGCCAAGGCACCTAATTTTACCACAAAAAACTGGGAAAATATATTGACTCGAGTATAAGCCCAGGGTGCCTCACTGTGTCCATGACTAGACTGACGTTTAACATGGGAGTCTATGGAAGGGGTGCCCGGCTTTAAAAAAAAATCGGTGCTCCCCGACCATAGGTCTCCTGGACAACAAACTTTGCACACTTGTAGAGGAAGAGTGGGGCTACATGTGTACCGAATTTGGGGTCCAGGGGACCTACGACCGGCCGGTACCGGGTCCCCAAATCCGGGAGATCAGGCGCAAAAAAGTGATTTGAGTATAAGCCGAGGGGGGCATTTTCAGCACAATGAAACAAATCATCCTACATGAGCATTAGTTACTCTGCAGAGCTCAGTGAGGAGAGCTCTGAGAGCTGATTGGAGGGAAGGGAATGAAGGGACACCCCCCCTTCACGCAGGAACAGAGCCGAGGCCATCAGCTGGAGATCCCTTCCCTGTCACCATTTTCCTGAGCAACCATCTGAAATTTGCTAAAAAGTTGGCCCCGTCGGCCATTATCCTTTGACTGAAAAATTGAAGGAGTTGAGCAGAAAATTGGGCTGAACAGCCATTGCATTAAATCAGATACATTGTTCCAGTATTCTGACAGGTGCCAGATATGTATGTATGTATGTGTGTGTGCTCCTCCAGAGGCATGGAGGAGCTCAGCTATGAGGAAAGATTAGAAGAACTAAATCTATTCACTCTTGAGAAGAGGAGAATTAGGGGGGATATGATCAACATGTACAAATATATAAGAGGTCCATACAGTGAACTTGGTGTTGAGTTATTCACTTTACGGTCATCACTGAGGACAAGGGGGCACTCTTTACGTCTAGAGGAAAAGAGATTTCACCTCCAAATACGGAAAGGTTTTTTCACAGTAAGAGCTGTGAAAATGTGGAACAGACTCCCTCCAGAGGTGGTTCTGGCCAGATCAGTAGATTGCTTTAAGAAAGGTCTGGATTCTTTCCTAAATGTACAGAATATAACTGAGTACTAAGATTTGTAGGTAAAGTTGATCCAGGGTAAATCCGATTGCCTCTCGGGGGATCAGGAAGGAATTTTTTCCCCTGCTGTAGCAAATTGGATCATGCTCCGCTGGGGTTTTTTGCCTTCCTCTGGATCAACTGTGGGTATGAAGTTGGGTGTATAGGATTTTACTGTGTTTTTTTATTTTGTTTTTTGTGGTTGAACTGGATGGACTTGTGTCTTTTTTCAACCTGACTAACTATGTAACTATATATATATATATATATATATATATATATATATATATATATATATATATATATATATATATATATATATATATATATATATATATATATATTTATATAATCCGGCCAATTAAATGCCCATTTGGCATGTCTCCTAAACACGTTTTGCACGCGTGTGTGTGTTTGTGTGTGTTTGTGTTTGTGTTTTTTTTTTTTAAGGTTTTTGTTTTACATGCTTTAATTGTTTTTACATATTTTTTTTTTCCCTGCCATTGTTCTATGGCACATATTCCACTGATCAGGAGGAATATACTCCAGACGTAAAATCTTGATCTTTACAGTGTAATAGCAATAAGACCGTACCGCTGCGGCAGATAATGCTGCTTTTATTTGCTTCCAGATGTATGCTGGAGCTCCGCTACAAAGTTTTATTAGAAGAATGTGTATCCCACTGGGAGCTGGAGCAGACTTGTATGTATTTATGTGCCAGTGTGATGATGTCATGAAAATGGGACTGATGAATCCCTGATCAGATCATCTAGGAGAGTGTTTCCTCATATTGTTGGTGTATGCACACCTCTGTACATGCGTGGTGGATGGTATGTGTGTATTGCCGGATGCGCACTCTCTGGTCATTAGTTGTACAGTAGAGAAGATGCTTTTTCTGTTCATCAAGGAGCTTTGGGATTTCCAGACTTCAGGGGCAGACAGGCATATTGGCCAAGATTCATAATGCTAAAATTGCACTTAATGTTAATAAACCCTCCATAGGCAAAACTGAATGTAACATAGGAAGGCAGCAATGACATATATATATATATATATATATATATATATATATATATATATATATATATATATGTATATATATATATATATATATATGTATGTATATGTAAATTTTTTAAAGCCAGCAGCTATAAATACTGCAGCTGCTGACTTTTAAAAAATGGACACTTACCTGTCCAGCGCACCCGCGATATCAGAAGCTGTGGCCAAGCAATCACTCGTCTCTCGGCTGCCCCCGCCGCCATCCTCTGTGAGGGAATAAGGAAGTGAAGCGTTGCAGCTTCACTGCCACGTGGTGCGCCCTCACTGGTACAAAAACGGCGGTTTACTTTCTGTGTGGACCTCCGCTTTCAGTTTAGCTCCTCTGTAATCGGTGGTCCAGGGGTTGATTTTTGTTTTTGTCTGCTTAATGGTTCACAGGCTGCTGATCTGATTACTATCCCCTTCCATAGGCGTGCGCACAGGTTGTGTCGGCTGTGACTGGGCACACCCTAATCACCCCATGTGCATTAGCATTATCCAGGAGCAGCACCAGGTGGGTGGTTGGGGGGTACCAGTGGCCAGTGTAAATGCCCCCATTATATTAAAGTCTAGGTTCAACTTAAGGAACACATTACACCTGTATTTAGGGTGTACTGTAACATGCTAACAATCAACTGTCTCCCACCACCAGAGCCCCCTTACTGTGACAGCAGGTGGCATGTGTGTTTGAACTTTGGGGTGCACACCCTAATGCAATAGGCTGCGCACACCTATGCCCCTACCATCTAGATTATTCTAGAATTGCAGTGGGAGAAAGAATGGAAAGGTAACCTGAATATTTATGGAGACCCAGCCAATCCCTGGGAGGTGTGTCCAGTAGGTGGCTGGAGAGCCTATAAACAGTCTTCAGCTTTGAGCAGAATGTGTGGATACTGGGCCCAGTCCTGCCAGAGGAGTCACCCGTGTCTCTCAGGGCAGTCTGCTGGAGAAGCTGCGTGTTCATCAAGGTCCCAGCTGTAGTCTAAGCTGGGAGGTATATTTTTCCTAAGCCCCTGATTCTTCTTACAGTCTGGAGAGCGCACTGAAGGATACCCAGTTAAAAGTTGGAGAGAGAACCGTGGTACAGTTTAGTCTGTCTCCCTCACTGAAAAATGCCCCAGTGGATATCCAGGGGCAGCAACTGATGATCCTGTGGCATTGAGTACTGATCTACAGTCTGTGCCCTAGTAACTGGGAGTTCTCAGTTCTACAAAAGCAAGTCCTGTGTATTATCCCAGCCAATAGTGAACTTTGCAGAACTTCTATGCCAGAAATTCACAAGAGAAGTAGTGTCATTAAATTAAATTATTTTGGGCTATCCCATGTCTTCCCTGCACCCATCTAAGTTCAATTCAGCAATAAAAGTACAGAAGACACCCGTTGGAGACAGTGAAGATGCTGTAAGCCTGACTGTGTGTGTGCACTGAATTTGGGAGGGAATGGGACGCTTGGAGTCAGTGGCTCTTTTAGGGGTGGGCTACATTGCCTTGCAGGGTCTCCCTAGAGCCTATCTAATGCACATGCTCCCAGCTGGAACTCTTCTTATGGGCCACTCCAGGAATTCTGGAGCTGTGGGGAGACTGGGGTGGTAAGGTAACCTCCTTGGGGCATAAGTCTCCCCTCCTGGCTGAGGGGAGAATGGGGCTGCCAGGAGGCATCATTGTGCCACCCATTTGCACTGTTTCTGGGCTGTAGCTAGACTGGGCCTGCGAGGAGACCTCCCTTGGGGAGGATTTTTATTTTTACTCTGGGCTTAATAGTGCTTTAAGGCGTGATGACTATCACATAAGGCACCATGCTGATAGATTTTAATAAACTAAATCACAAGCACCCTGTAAAAAAAAAAAATGTTTAAGATGTAAATTCCCAGTGAGTGGTGAGTCAGATCTTTGCTTTCTTGAAGGGCACCACTGGTATCTGACACTATAGCTATTGCTCTTCCTACTAGCAGCTACATCATTGCTTACCACATTATTATTTTTTGTTATTATGCAGGGTGCTTTTTGATGCTAAATTACTTTAGGGTGCTTTAGGGCATGCTAAACTTGTGCGTAACCAGTAAACCCTCCAGGGTGTTACCAGAAAAGGAACGCAACACACCATTTCTTGACACAAAGCCTTTTTATGGGGATAAACAGAGAATGCTTTGCAGTATTTATAATTTTATACTTTTTTATGAATGTTGTTGCTTTATATTTGTTGCCCAAAAAATCCCACTCTTATCGCGTTTTTTCAGTTTATGCTTCGCAGTATTCAACCCAAAACCAAAAAATGTAATGTTGCAGCTTGCCAATCACATCTGGGAGGAGGGGAGTGTTTAGATGTACTAGCATATTTAGTTACACGCACAATCTGTAGCTGAACCTCCAACGAACACTTGATGGGGCAAGGTCCTCTGTAGTACCTACCTAAATCCTCACTGGATCACAGTGTCCAATAAGGTCTAGGCCTCCCCTGAGATGGTGCATGGAATCAATATCTGAGGATATACTAGTCCATTTCTGGATTTGTTCTTGGTGTCAACATCAAAGCGATGGTCACCTTACTGTTTTATTGACATTGTTTTAAACCACCCGTCCAAGGCCATAATAAAAAAAATTATACCCAACACCCACTTGGAGGACACCTGAAGCCCAACTTCAGGATATTGGCAAGCCCCACCCCCTTCTACCTGCTGGTATGGGTAAAAAATGTGTGTGTGTGTGTGTGTGTATGTGTACATTAGTAGCCAAATGCCCATTTTACTTGCCTAAAGCCATGGTCACATGAGGAATCCATCTCTCCCTCTGCCTACTCGTTTGGCAACACTTGCAGCTGCCAGGTCCTCTCTCACAGGCTACAGAGTTGTAAAAACTAAGGGGGGGGGTGTTAAGCTTGATGAACAAAGGCTATTTATTGCCTGTGCTACAGCATCAGGATATGCCAAACCTGTCATCCACCTAGGGTTGCCACCTGTCCGGGATTCACCTGGACAGTCAGGGGTTGGAACTATGTGTCCAGTTTTCAATCTGCCTGAAACCCGGACACATTATTCAGACTGGGTTGTGGCTCCCTAGGTAATTGAGATGGTCATGCAAAAATCTGTTGCCAAACCTGCCCCCAGACAGAGGCCTGCAGCTCCTGGGTGGCATCAATGGGGCACGGGGGGGGGGGGGAGGCAATGATGTCAGCAAGAGCAGTTTGGCCACATCCACTGTTTGCCGCATGCTGCATTACCACTCTCTTTGGGGCACCCAAAAATGCCCCAGGTTTCTTGTGATCCTATAGTGTATACTATGAAAAAAGTGCCCTGTGCCACTAAATGTTTGTGTTTGGCTTGAAGAAAAGGTGGCAACCCTACATCCACCTGAGAAATTAGAATGAAGTGTAAGGCCTTGTACACATGACCGAGAATCTCGTCGTAAAAGAAACCTCGTTCTCCTCGACGAGTTTCTTGTCGGGCTTGTCGAATCTTGTCAAGCTTTCCTTGCATACACACTGTCAAGACAAAATCTTGTCGTTCTCAAACGCGGTGATGTAAAACGGCACTATAAAGGGGAAGTTTGATTCCACTGGCACAACCCTTGGGGCTGCTTTTGCTAATCTCATGTGTTTGCGTGTTAAGTAAAAGTTTGGTAAGACGATTTCGCGCTTTTCAGTCTGTTACAGCGTGACAAATGTGCTATCTCCATTACAAATCCTACTTTTACCGAAGGTGCGCTTCCGTCTCATACTTTATTCTGAGCATGCGCGGGTTTCTAAGCATACACACAAACATGTTTCTCATCGTAAACCAGCCCGACGAGAAACACGACGAGGAAATTGAGACTCCCGACGAGGAAAAAGAACTTGTGCTTTTTTTTTTTTTTTTTTTCTCGTGGAGTTCCACGACTGTTTTCTCTACGAAAAACATACACACGACCATTTTCCTCGGCAAAAAAGCTCTGCCACCAAGTTTCTTGATGGATTCTGTCAAGGAAAATGGTCATGTGTACGAGGCCCAAGATGTAAAAATATGAGAGCAGGGGTTACCTTGAGTAAATGCCAGTAAATCCTTCTCTTTTTTTTTTTTTTTTTTGTTGACTGGTATTGCATATAGTACGTGAGTTATTGGTGGCCTGTCTTTTTTATTTCTGTTTCATCTAAAATGATGAAGGAAAGACTATGGTAGCCGTTAAAAATGATGACACTTAAGGGTCTTTATTTTTTCCCAGCCGAGCAAGTTGAAAGGTTTGTTGAGCCTAGGGGGGTACATGACTATGACCTGAAAGGAGTGTCGCTTGTAGGTAGAGTACACTTTGATCATGGTTACAGTAGGGGAAGCTGACCCAGCCAGTGACATCTGCAAGGACATATCAAGTGAATCTGAGCCGGGGTCAAGAAATGTCAGGAAGCAGAAATGGAAATTGTGCTTGATGGGTGTAAATGGTAGGACATGGTCTTTTAATTATAGTTGGTCACAATGTAGCACATTTCTGAAGCTCTTTAATGGGCAGAATAAAGTCACCATGGGTGCAAGACACAGTGATTTCACTGCAAAATGGCTGTATCAGTGGTATTGTAGGGTTTAGAACTGGGGAGGCAATATTTAACCACTTCCATACCAGGCACTTTCGCACCTTCCCACCCAAGCCAATTTTCAGCTTTCAGCACTGTCGCACTTTGAATGGCAATTGCGCGGTCATGCTACACTGTACCCAAACAAAATTGGCATCCTTTTTTCCCCACCAATAGAGCTTTCTTTTGGTGGTATTTGATCACCTCTGCGATTTTTTTTTGTTTTTGTTTTTTTTTGTTTTTTTTTTTTGCGCAACAACTAAAAAAAGACTGAATTTTGAAAATAAGTTTTTCTCTTTCAATTACGGGCACTGATATGGCGGCACTGATGGGCACCGATGATATGGCACTGATGGACATCGATGAGGTAGTACTAATGGGCACAGATGAGGTGGCACTGATTGGCGGCGCTGGTAGGCACACATAGGCGGCACTGATGAGCACACATAGGCGGCACTGATGGGCACTCATGGGCAGCACTGGGCACTCATAGGCGGCACAGATGGGCACTCATGGGCGGCACTGATGGATACTTATGGGTGGCACAGATGGGCACTGATAGGTGGGCACTGGGCATGGATGGACACTGTGGGGTGGCACTGATGGACACTGTGGGGTGGCACTGATGGACACTGTGGGGTGGCACTGATGGACACTGTGGGGCAGCACTGATTTTCCCAGGCTGCCAGTCAGTGCCCATTTGTGGGCACTGATTGGCATCATTTATTTTTTTGCAGGCTTTTTTATTTTTTTGCCCACCCTGGTGGTCCAGGGTGGGCATCCCTGGTGGTCCAGTGTGGCGATCCGAGGGGGGGCTGCGCTGATAAACAATCAGCGCAACCCCCCATGTCAGGAGAGCCGCCGATCGCGAGTGAGGAAGAGTCATCAACGGCTCTTCCTGTTTACATCATGATCAGCCGTCATTGGACACGGCTGATCACGTGGTAAAGAGTCTCCGCCGGAGGCTCTTTACCGAGATCGGAGATGCAGGGTGTCAGACTGACACCCCGCATCACCGATCGCTGTATGGCATGAAATCCTGCAGGACGTTCTGGAACGTCCTGTCAGGATTTCAGAACCACTTCCCGGACGTAAATCGGCTATAGGCCGGGCGGGAAGTGGTTAAAGAGACAGTTGGATTTATTTACTAAAACTGGAGAGTGCAAAATCTGGTGCAGCTCTGCATAGAAACCAATCGGCTTTCAGGTTTATTGCCAAAGCTTAACTGAACAAGCTGAAGTTAAAGGCTGATTGGCTACCATGCCCAACTGCATCATCACTGACTGTCCATTCATATAACTGAAACATCATAACCTGTGTTTACAATGCTTCAGTTTATGAATGGAGAGGAGCTTCCTGTCTATTTTGGCTGAGGCTGCAGTGAAAGGGACTGGGGTATATCTGTCCCTAGTCCCTTTCTCTGTCTCGAAGGGGAGATGTCAGAGGGCTGTTAAGAAAAAAGAATAGCAATTTAAATAAACACACTGACACAATCCACCCCCCCCCCCCCACAAAAAATGTAAAAAAAAAATACTGACACATGTGCCACTGACACATCACATAAAAAAAGTATCGGTACTTGTACCCGGTCTTGATGTGGTATCGGGACAACCCTAGTATAATATGTACTGCATAAATTGACAGCACTATATTAGTACCTGTAATAAATATGGGTTGTTTGCAGGGGCGGACTGACCATTGAGTCACTCGGGCACTGCCCGAGGGCCCCATGCCACTAGGGGGCCCCATCCGGGTTGCCAGGCTCAGTAAAAATCTGTTTTTTTTAGATCTGTCCCTGATATGTCCGAAAATGACATGCTTTTAATGTGAATATCCCAAGATTTTAGCTGCCCTGCCTCTGCACTACCTCCTGGCGTGGTGGTCATCTGTAAGCCAGAGGGGCCCCATACTCTTCTATTGCCCGGGGGCCCCATGAGTTGTCAGTCCGCCCCTGGTTGTTTGTTCCATTAGGCCTGATTGACACTTATGTAGGTTGCAGTTTGCATATTCCAGGTACATTTCGCATTTTTTTTTTCCCCCACAATAAACATTTATGACCCATTGAAGTCTAGTAGGTAGATTCAGGTACAATGGAATAAAGTTGCGGTGTAGCTTAGCGTGTTTAGGCTACGCCGCCGTAAGTTAGCTAGGCAAGTAATGATTCTCAATGTACTTGCCTGCTAATATGCGGCGGCGTAGCCTAAAGCGGGCGGGCGTAAGGGCGCCGAATTCAAATCTGTGTTAGGGGGGGCGTGTTTAAAGGTAATGAGGCTTGACCTTACGTTTGAAATGTTTTGTTACTGTGCATGCGCCGGGCGCCTACATTTCCCAGTGTGCATTGCGGCTAAGTACGCCGCACGGGCCTATTGATTTCGACGTGGACGTAAATCCCGATTCGCGGACGACTTACGCAAACAACGTAAAAATTTCGAATTTTGCGGCGGGAAGGCGGCCATACTTAACATAATAATAGTAGTAATAATAATAGTAATGTTATTTACCAAGGGCAAATCCACTTTGCACTACCATTGCAAAGTGCACTTGACGTTGCACTGAAAGTACACTTGGAAGTGCAGTCGCTGTAGATCCGAGGGGGACATGCAAGGGAAGTTAAAAAAGGCATCTTGGCTTGCACATGATTGGATGATAAAATCAGCAGAGCTTTCCCCTCATTTCATATCTACCCCTCAGATTTACAGCGACTGCATTTCCAAGTGCACTTGTAGTGCAAAGTGGATTTTCCTTTCTTGAAAGGGTTGTAAAGGAATTTTTTTTTTTCATAATAAGCATCCTTTACCTGCAGACATTCCTCTTTTCACTTCCTCATTGTTCGTTTTTGCTCAGAAGTTGCTCTATTTCTTCTCTGTTCTGTTCACTTCCTGCTTGCCTGATTTTACTGACCACCGTGATGGGAGGGTTTACTGCGGTGGTCAGTGACGTGCTCGCCCCCTCCTGGGAACTATATTTGTGCGGCAGGACGCTCTCTACATGTTAGAGACCTCAAAGAGGTGTGAATTACTGGCCGTGCCGCAATGCATACTGGGAAATGTAGTTCTTACATGAACAAATGATGGAAGCCAGGAAGTGAATGAGAGAACAGAAACTAGAACGCTGGAGGCGATATAGATGAAGGAATTTAATAGGTATTTACTCGTTTAACAGAATCATTACACCATTCTGTCTGTCTACCTTGCAGACATTAATTTTAGGCAAACATTTTTTTTCCCTTTACAACTCCTTTAAATAACCCCCATAGTGTCTTTCTTTGACAGGCGGTAGTAAACAAACAAATGCCAAATGAGCGTTTATTACACCAGGGAAATGCAATTCAATTAGCCAATGTGAGGCTGGCAGTGACAGGAAATTAGTCAGGTACTTGTACTATAATCCACATGACAGAGATATGAATCTGAATTGCTTGTATCTCTATTAGTCGCTTCCAATTGCTGTGTTGTAATTATTATTTAGTCTGGTTCTAGGTGTCACGGTGATGGGGAACGCACTCATGGCCAGGCAGACTTTCTCTAAACAAATGAAAAAATGATGCCCCTGACACGGCAACATTACAGACTTTGTAAACAATGACAGAATATTGTGTGAGACCTTCGCAATGAATATTTAGTATTTGTATCACTTCATGCATTTGTTTCATTTTATATTGTTTCCAGGGATGCCGATTCTGAACTGGTTGGCCTAGACCTGATGTGTTGTGGCCAAACCCCACTTTGCATTTCATGAGGTCTCATTTGGCATTAAAACATTATTTTAATTTTTGTAAGCCTAAAGTGTTTGTGTGTGTGTGTGTGTGTGTGTGTGTTTTTTTTTTTTTTTTTTTTTTTTTTTTTACTAAACCCACAATAGTAAAATCAGTCTGTATATGCAGTTAAGCACTGTGGAACCTAAGCGGATCAAACAGCCATTTTATGTTTCAATGTTTTTTTATTAGAAAGGATAAAATGGTATAGACATTCAAAAAAAGAAAAAACCATATCTGGTCATTGTACAGTCATAACAGCATATGAAATTCTAATACCGAGGGATCCAATGCCCTAAGTTCCCAGTTGAAATACCAGGAAAACATCAAAGGATAAGCAAAGAAAAAACAAAGAAAAAAAAACAAAATACAAAATCCAATAGAGAATGCATAGATTATCTATGAACAAATATTTCCCTCAGCTTCGAATCATTGACCGACAACGATCGTACAATGTGGATAAGCCAGGAAAGAGGATATCAAAGCCTAAGAAACCCTACATGGGCTTAATCCGGTCATACCAATAAAGATATATCAAGGTAGCCGAGACAGAGAAGTCAAGAAGAGAGAATGGGATAGAAAGGAAAGAGAGAGGGAGAAAGGGGAAAGAAAAAGGAAGAGGGGGGAGAGGGGGGGGGAGCCACGGATCGGCATTTCCAAACCACAGAACTGAAACTTGTAACTAAGTCCCACACACACTGGCGTCATTAGTGAGGTATCGAATCCAAGGATCCCACACCTGATGAAAGAATTTCATTTTATCTTGTGTCAGGGCTGACGGCCTCTCATTTAACATCAGCCAGGATAATTTGCCCTTAAGCTGTTCAAATGGGAGAGCCGCCGACCTCCAATTTCTGGCAATGGTGATTTTAGCCGAAATAAAAATAAATGTTAGTAGTCTGCTGGATTTAGAGGCCTCAACCCCCCCACTCCCCAGCAGCGCCTGCTTCGCCAATTTGGGCAAGTTTATCCGGGTGAGGGAGTAAACAAAATTATACACCCTGATCCAGAACCTCCTGACCTTGGGACACGTCCACCAGATATGATAAATAGTTCCTAGTTGGCCACATCCCCTAAAGCAGTAAGGCGTAGCTCCTGGCACGAAGGTTGCCAGTCTAGCTGGCACCATGTACCAGCGCAGCAAGACCTTATAGTTGGCCTCTATGATAGAGGTGTTGATGAGAGAACGGGAAGTCAACTCCGCCATTTCACACCAGTCCTCTAGATCAATGGTTTCCTGCAAATCGGTTTCCCACTGGACCATGTAGTTCAATTTGGCCGCTACGTGTGATAATATTGAATATATAACAGATATGTGGCCTTTAAGCTTGTCGTATTGCCTACATAATTGTTCCATGGACGTAAGGGTAGATAGATCGCCCCTACGGGCCAAAGTCTGTATGAAATGGGTGAGTTGGGTGAACCTGTAACCTTCAGTTGGGGGCATGTGGTATTTGTCGATCATGGCCCTCTCGGTCAGCATACCCCTATGATCGCACAAATCAGCTATCCGCAGAAGGCCTTTATTAGTCCACCAGTTAAATGCTTGAGGGGTGAGACCCGGGGTGAAGGCCTTGTTCAGCAACAATGGTGCCATTGGGGTATGAGGTGACCTAAATTTATGAGTTCTGGAGAGTCTGTCCCATATATCTAAAGATAATGACAAAGTAGGGCATAGGATGGCCGGCCTCTCCTTAGTTGGGAGCCACATAAGGTGGGAGATTGGACTGGGGTGACATGAATGAGATTCCATGGTCATCCAGATAGCTTGTGCCCTCTGGGAATGGAATCTCGACAATTGTGCTACCTGTGCAGCGTAAAAATATTTCAGCAAATCTGGTAACCCGAGTCCACCTTTTCGTTTTGGTGCGTATAGAGTTACCCTGTTCACCCTAGGTCTCTTGTCCCCCCAAATAAACTGTAAGACTCTACGTTGAAACTGCTTAAGGTCATTACTGGGCAATGATATAGGTAATGTGCGGTAAAAGTACAATAATCGAGGTAGAACGTTCATCTTTATCGAGTGTAATCTGCCAAGCCACGATGGGGGGTGCAACTGCCACCTTGCCAAATCGTCCGTCAATCGTTTAAAAAGGCCTGGATAATTTCTTTTGTATAGCTGACTAATGGAGGAGGTCAAATGTATGCCTAAATAGGGGAGAGCGTCCGGTTCCCATTGAAATTGGAAACACTGTTCAAGTGTAGCCTGGATATTACTAGGTAACGATAGGTTCAGAGCCCTGGATTTACTGTGGTTGATTTCTAATCCCGAAATGTCAGAGAATGGTTGTAAAATGGCAAGTAAATTGGGGAGGGAGGTGATCGGTGAAGACAAGGTCAGCAATAAATCGTCCGCGAAAAGCAAGCATTTATGTTCATAGTCGCAACAGTTGATGCCCCGAATGTCCACACTGGCACGTATTTTGATCGCTAACGGTTCGATCGCCAACGCGAATAGCAACGGTGACAGTGGACAACCCTGTCTCGTACCACGCTTGATCCAAACAGCCATTTTAAACAATGCGGGGGATTAAACCAGTTTTCTCTGATCCTCCCTCTATTTTACTATCCCCAATCCATCTGCTAATAGTACTTGGCCCTAGTAGGGACTCTGCACATGCTCAGTTTGGTGTGTATTGGTAGAGAGTTTTAGTTTTTGTAGTGAGTTGTTGGCTACCTTACCTGCAGTATCAGAAGACACTCTGCAACAGTGAACCTATTGTCAGCGAAGACTGTCATCACATCCTGCCAGCAGGCAGCAAAGCATACAGAGAATTGTAGTCCCAGGGCACATGTTTCACATTCTAGTGGGAATTCTGGGAACTACAACTACCTGCCAGCTGGCAAAGAACACACTTCTGGGAGAGCTTAAGGAAAAAAAATGTTCTAGGCCTGGTTCGCTCTTGGGACCAGGGCTCAAGTCCTGCGGGAACGCGTGGGAACGGAGTTCCTGCACTTTTTTCACAGCAGGAACGCAGTTCCCTTTGCAGGACTAGAGCAGCCGAGCCGCCCGAGCCAATCCTTCACTAAGCGGCGCTGTCCAGCTCGAGCCACTGTCAGGGGCAGGCGAACCTTAGTAATCTTTTATGTTACTGGCCGCTTCCTGTATATGGATTCATCGGGTAGTGTGCGGGTATTCCGTCACTTCCTTAATGTCGCAATGTCTCCTGCGAGCTTTTGTCATTGTTCCCAGGAGACATTGTGGAGGTCTGCCACGAGTTATCGTGGGATTTAGAAAGAACTTGCTTAAAACAAACATGCGGTTTAGTAATTATGCATATGAGCGTATCATTTTTATTTATTTTTGGTGGAGGAGTGGATCTTGGGTGGGAGTTCCCACACTTTTTTCCCCAGGACTTAACCCCTGCTTGGGACCCTGGGCTGGGTCTGCAATCGGGGACTCTGTGTCTGAAAGTGCTGTAGCCGAGTTGCAGCCTGTTCAAGAGGAGTCCTCACACGTGTATCCCTGGAGCATCTGCGGACAGTCCTGCCTTACTGTCAGCGGCAGCCTGGAGACCGTTTTTCTGCTCCATCTACACTACTGCTATAACTGATCCTGGTATGCCGCGGCACGGATGCAACAGAGGTCAGCTGTCATCCCTTGAGCCAGGACCCTGAGGGAGATCCTGTAAAGCTATCTTCCGCATCATCCATTGCCGTATCGGTGAGCGGGCACCTGTTCTACATAGACACTGTATACAGACACCATTGTCTCCATTCACCTTGATGTTACCTGTAGCGCTACAGTATAGGTCCATGCAGCTACATAGACACTGTATACAGACACCATTGTTTCCATTCACCTTGCTGTTACTTATAGTACCACAATACCTTTGAGCAAACTACCTCTCACTCTGCACTCAAACCACAAAGGAAGATCCTTCATTCTTTGCTTGATCTGTGCCATTTGAAATGCTCTGCCATTCAGGATTTCTCCTCTACAGTTCTAAGTGCTAGCTGAAGACCAAAGCATTTCATCTCTTTAACAAGGGACTACACCTAACCTCCCCTCCCTTGTCCATAAGGGGTTTATTTTACCGAACCCTTAGGCCTCGTACACACGACCGAACATGTCTGCTGAAACTGGTCCGCGGACCAGTTTCCGCGGACATGTTCGGTCGTCTGTATGGCCGACCGGACAATTTTCCCGCGGTTCGGACAGGTTTCCAGTGGACAAATGTTTCTTAGCATGCTAAGAAACATGTCCGCTGGAACCATGTCCACCGGTCAGTATGACTCATCGGACATGTCCGAGAACCCGCGCATGACGTCGAAGTGATTCGACGCATGCGCGGAAGCATTGAACTTCCGCGTCAGAGAACGTCGGTGTCGTATACGTCACCACATTCTCTGTCCGCGGGGGATTTTGGTTTGATGGTGTGTACAACCATCAGACCAAAATCTGCTAGCGGACATGTCCGATGAAAACGGTCCGAGGACCGTTTTCATCGGACAGATCCGCTCGTGTGTACAGGGCCTTAGAGACTGGACTTGTCTGAACGCTATATTCTTAAAGGAGCAGGCTAAATTCAACAAGTTATAACTTCTGTTATTTATTTTATTGTTTGTGCCTGTGAGTTGAGGGGAGTGGATAGATTGGTTTGGCAAGAATGATTCTTCATGAATCCATGCTGATTAGTGCTAATGATACAGTTCTCGTTACTAAAATGTGTGTGTGTGTGTATATGTGTAATATATATATATATATATATATATATATATATATATATATATATATATATATATATATATATATATATATATATATATATATTAATTTCCCTTACCAAGAGCTTGCATACGATTGATGTTAGGCTAACTGGTCTGTAATTCCCAGGGTTGTATTTTGGCCCCTTTTTTAAAAAAATTGGAGCTACATTGGTTTTTCTCCAATCAGCTGGTACCATTCCAGTCAGACACTCAGTAAAAAATGAGAAACAATTGTCTTTATTACCACCTGATATTGTTTACTGCTGTTGCTTTTACCACCAGGGGTGTTTCACCTAAGGTATTTCATAAAGTGTCAGTTCTTGTTGCACACCTTTTGAATGCCTTTTATCATATTAGTACATATACCTTCTGGTTAACCACATTTTTTGTGTTTCTTTTCTACTGCTGTGTTTTACACTAAAGCTACGTTTCCACTGAGCGGATCGGTTCGGGTCGTTTAGAATGGAACGGGTTTGAATGGTCCGGTCTATTCTGGTGAGCGTTTCCACTGCAAATCGGACCGCCAGGGCCATACAGGTTTTAGAAAAAATGCCTCTCATGATGTCACACTAGTGCGACGAGAAACGTGATGCAGCGTCACTCAGCGTCAGCCAAACAACAACAACAACAATGGAGGTCATTCAGCAGCTCGTCTTTTCTCTGCTAGCCTTTTGGTTCTTTATAGGCAAAATTCATACCGCACTGTATGAGAGAAGGTTGCGAGCGGCAATGAGAAACACAGCCGAAAAGAAAAGAAAACTTTTAGCTTGGATGTGTAGCCGGGAGGAGAAGTATACATTTGTGCTGCTAAGACAAAGACGGCAGCGCTATAGGGTAAGCACAACTGACTGACTTACCTGAAACACACACACACACTGACACACTGAAACACACACTGACCTACACACACACTGACACACACTGACCTATACACACTGACCTATACACACACTGACACACACACACTGACACACACTGACCTATACACACACACACACACACTGACACACACTGACCTATACACACACTGACACACAGACACACACACTGACCTATACACACACTGACCTATACACACACTGACACACACACACTGACACACACTGACCTATACACACACACACACTGACACACACACACACTGACACACACTGACCTATACACACACACACACTGACACACACTGACCTATACACACACTGACACACACACACTGACACACACTGACCTATACACACACACACTGACACACACACACACACACACTGACCTATACACACACTGACACACACACACTGACACACACTGACCTATACACACACACACACTGACACACACTGACCTATACACACACTGACACACACACACTGACACACACTGACCTATACACACACTGACACACACACACACACTGACCTATACACACACTGACCTATACACACACACACTGACCTATACACACACACACTGACACACACACACACACACTGACCTATACACACACTGACACACACACACTGACACACACTGACCTATACACACACACACACACACTGACACACACTGACCTATACACACACTGACACACAGACACACACACTGACCTATACACACACTGACACACACTGACCTATACACACACACACTGACACACACACACACACACACTGACCTATACACACACTGACACACACACACACACTGACCTATACACACACTGACACACAGACACACACACTGACCTATACACACACTGACACACACACACACACACTGACCTATACACACACAGACACACACACTGACCTATACACACACTGACACACACTGACCTATACACACACACACTGACACACACTGACCTATACACACACTGACACACACACACACACTGACCTATACACACACTGACACACACACACTGACACACACTGACCTATACACACACACACACTGACACACACTGACCTATACACACACACTGACACACACACACACACTGACCTAGACACACACTGACACACACACACTGACACACACTGACCTATACACACACTGACACACACACTGACCTATACACACACTGACACACACACTGACCTATACACACACTGACACACACACTGACCTATACACACTGACACACTGCATTTTTTACAGATGCTTCTCCTTTTGGCAAAGCAGCGCCGCCGACCAGTGATTTGGGCATTCCCTCGTGCCAATGAGTGGTGGAATGTGACCGTCCCAGGATTCACCCACAGACAGTGGGTGCAGAATTTAAGGATGTCAGAGGAAACCTTCTCATTCCTTTGTGCCAAGCTACGTCCAGTGATGGAAAAGAAAAGCACCAACTTCAGAGCCTGTTTGCCTGTAAGGAAAAGAATTGCCATTGCACTGTGGAAGCTGGCTACCAACAGTGAATATAGGAGTATAGGTCATCTTTTTGGTGTCAGCAAATCATCAGTGTGCCGGTGTGTGCAGGACTTCTGTAAGGCTGTGTGCACATTGCTAGCTCCTGAAATTGTTCATTTTCCTAACAGGGAAAAGCTCAAAGACATGGCTGAGTACTTTGAGAACAGGTGGGGCCTTCCACAGTGTGTTGGTGCTATTGATGGCTCACACATACCAATAATAGCACCACAAGAATACCACACTGACTACTTCAACCGAAAAGGCTGGCATTCCATCATCCTCCAGGGAGTAGTGGATGGCAAGGGACTATTCTGGAATGTGAATGTAGGAAAGCCTGGGAGTTTGCATGATGCTCGGGTTCTCCGATTGTCAACATTTTGGGATTGGGTTGGCCAGGGAGGCCTGTATCCTGTTAGCACTAAGAACATTTGTGGGGTGAATGTTGGCTATTATGTGCTTGGGGACTCTGCCTATCCTTTACAAAATTGGCTCCTGAAACCATTTTCTGACAATGGGCGCCTAACAACAGAGCAGCAAATCTACAACAAGAAAACATCCAGGGCACGTGTTGTAGTGGAAAATGCGTTTGGAAGACTAAAGGGTAGATGGAGGTGTCTTATGAAGAGGAATGACAGTGACATTCAACTTACAAAATCCATGGTCCTAACGTGCTGTACTCTTCACAATCTTTGTGAAAGCCATGGAGAAGACTTTGACCAGGATTGGAATACATCTCCAGAAGAGCCAGTACCAGTAATAGCAGCACAGGATATGGAAGAAGAGTGCAGTGAAATACGTCAGGCTCTGATGAGGCACCTTAACGTTAACGTTGTTACCGTGAATAATTAAAATCTTTAATTACTTTTTGCTAAATGCTAAATAAAATCAGACATACTCAGAGAAGTCGTTCTTGTTTTTTATTCCACAAAAAAAATCATCTTCATACATATTTTGTAAAGGCAAAATTTTGATAATGTAGAAACATTGTTTACAATAAAGAGCTTGTAAAGGTTTGTTTTTTATTAAGCTAGTGCAGGGATACGCAATTAGCGGAAATCCAGCTGTTTTGCAGAACTACAAGTCCCATCATGCTTTTGCCTCTGGGTGTCATGCTTGTGACTGTCAGAGTCTTGCTATGCCACATGGGAATCGTAGTTCTGAAACAGTTGGATATCCACTAATTGCATATCCCTAAACTATTGCATTGTATTTTTTTTCTTCAATTTCACTTCCAATAAATGTTTTTTTTTTTTGTTTTCTTTGTATGAATTTCTCACTTCCTGTTCCTCCTTAGTAAGCTGTTCAATAAGCTGTGCTGACTGACTAAACACAGCTCAGATGATGTTGTCAGGTTTACTGAGAAGGAACAGGAAGTGAGAAATTCAGACCAAGAAAAAAAACATCTAAAAAGGAAATTAAAGGAAAAGGTAAACCAAAAATGCCAAGTATATTCGCAATTACATCTACAATGCAAAAATGAGAAGAAATTAAGCGATCGGGGGTGCCCTTTGTTGAAATCCAGGCTCCACCGTCCAAGGGGGGTGATAACGCAAAGGAGGCAGAAGGGAATCAGAGCAGCAGCACAAAGAAAGCCATGTGCAGCAAGGAGCAAATGTGTCCAATCTTGTGTGATCGCTGATGGCTCAAAGGAGCCTATTAAAAAAAAAAAAATCTAACCTTTAAAACCCACTCTATTTTTAAACGTAAACATGGGTACAGGTCCTGTGCTGCATGAAAGGCACTAATGTCTGGGTGGTGACCTGGGTTGACGATTGGCTCCAATCACTTGAACAAGCTGACCAAGGACACCGAGGAAGGCCTGGTTGAAGGTAGCCAACTGCTCCATCTGCTGCCGGGCAATTTCTGCCTCCTGGCGCATAGCTTCCTGTGCATCCTGACGTAGTGCTTGAAACCGCCTCTCAGAAAGGTTATCCATTCTTTCCAGCTGCCTTTCTTCTGCTGCCCGCATATCCTCCATAACTGTGCGCAGATCCAACTGGAACCTTCTCCTTTCACCTGTAATATACAAAAGACCTAAATATTGCTTTTGGTAACATCTGCCAAACCAATACTGTAAGCTCCTTTCTCATCTGCCCCACTAGACTGTACCACACTGATTCACTGCCACACCTCTGTTCCCCCCGCTCATCTGCTACACCAATACACAGCACTGCTCATCTGCCCACTGCTGAACCCCCTTCTCATCTCTTCTACCACTGTACCTCCTGCTAATCCCCCCCTTCTCATCTCTTCCACCACTGTACCTCATGCACATCTCCCCCACAGCTGATCTCCCCCTCCTCATCTATTCAACCACTGTACCTCCTGCACATCTCCCCCACAGCTGGTCCCCCCCTTCTCATCTCTTCCACCACTGTACCTCATGCACATCTCCCCCACAGCTGATCTCCCCCTCCTCATCTATTCAACCACTGTACCTCCTGCACATCTCCCCCACAGCTGGTCCCCCCCTTCTCATCTCTTCCACCACTGTACCTCCTGCACATCTCCCCCACAGCTGATCTCCCCCTCCTCATCTATTCCACCACTGTACCTCCTGCACATCTCCCCCACAGCTGGTCCCCCCCTTCTCATCTCTTCCACCACTGTACCTCATGCACATCTCCCCCACAGCTGATCTCCCCCTCCTCATCTATTCAACCACTGTACCTCCTGCACATCTCCCCCACAGCTGGTCCCCCCCTTCTCATCTCTTCCACCACTGTACCTCCTGCACATCTCCCCCACAGCTGATCCCCCCCTCCTCATCTATTCCACCACTGTACCTCCTGCACATCTCCCCCACAGCTGGTCCCCCCCTTCTCATCTCTTCCACCACTGTACCTCATGCACATCTCCCCCACAGCTGATCTCCCCCTTCTTATCTATTCCAACACTGTACCTCCTGCACATCTGCCCCACTGCTGTTTTAGTTTAAGAAAATGCAGTTAAAAATTACTTTATTATCATCATGTCTTACCATTGTGCCTTGGTGCATTGGGAGTACTCTGTGGTTGGCTACTCTGTGGTTGGCTACTCTGTGGTTGGCTACTCTGTGGTTGGCTACTCTGTGGTTGGCTTGAGGAAATACTGCTGCTGTTGCTGCTGAAAGACATTGAAGGTCCATCTTCTGATAAGTTTGATGCATCAGTGGAGAGTCCATCAACTGTTTCTGAAAATAAACATATGGTTAGATATTATATTTTAAATGGTAAGCAGAGCGATATCCTATGCCAAGTTTTTAAAAAAAAAAAACTTACCAAAGGGGTCTACCATAGATTCGAGAATTACAGTTGCAGAGTCCAGACCTCCCTCCCTGCCTTGGTTTGCTGGCCGATGACCGTAAATGGCGTCCATGGCGTCGTACCACCTCCAAGCAGTTGGACAGTTTCCACTACGGCTGTTGGCGTCCTTAATTTTTTTATATTGTGCTTTAAGCTTTTTAAGCTTTGCCCTACACTGGCCCGACGTCCGTTCAAATCCCTCGGCTGCCATCCGCTGAGAAATATCTTTATAGACCTTTTCATTTCTCACTGATCCATCAAGCTCACTCTGAATAACGCCATCGCCGATGATTGCTAAGAACGTAGATAGTTCCTCAGATAACCAGACCCTGCTGTTGTTTGCTGGCATCCTTCTCCTTTATATGGACTAATAAGGCGACGTGGTGATTGTTTGGCGCTTTGCTTTGACGTCAGCATTGATGTTTTCTGACCACCAATCAGTGGAAAGTACTGTGTGACGCCAGTAGCTCCGCCCTAACCGTACCGTTCCATTTTCTATGGACCCACATGAGAAGCAGGACCCTGAATGGTGCGGTACGGTTCGGTTTTATGGCACGCTTTCATAATGGAAACACCCAAAATAGCGTACCGTACCGAACCGATCCGCTCAGTGGAAACGTAGCATAATATTGCATATTGTGCCATTTAGGGCTGAGACTGTTCTTGGGATTGAAATTACAGAGCCAAATATACTTAACCGGCTCCTCCAGGGATAGCGCTACCCTTTATTTATTTATTTATTTATTTTTGTAATCGGCACTGGGCCAATCGGCACTGTCCAGACAGGGGTCGTGCAGCCTCATAGGATGGTCAGAGGAGAATGAAAACTCCTCCTACAAGCTTTAACCAGACACTGATAGAAGTCAAAAGACTGCTATAAACTACTGATGAGAAAAGGTATTTGGCAGTTTATTTACTAAAATAATTGCATTTCCATGCTCTGTGGGAGACCAGATATAATGAATGCAGGGTGTTGGATTTAGTAACACTTTGAAACATTATTCTTAAAATAATATTGGCAATTATTAAATTGCAGCTTACCGATTCTTAGTTGTGACGGCTGCTTTCATTTATTTTTTTTTGGCTTTCTATTTTCATTTGGCGATCCAACAGCACAAGCTCTCCTGAAAAATGTATTAGTTCACATGGATGAGAACAACCATTTAACATTGCCAGGGGTGCTTACAATGATCAAATTTGTTTCTGTAAAACTTTTTTATTTTTATTATCTGACTTGTGAACTGTATGGCTCCTCCATTGAGTGGGGGGCTCTCTAATACAAGAGATGTGTTACTGGTCAGATCAGAAGGCCATCCCAGGCACATCTGGAAACCTGTAACTTCCATAGTGACCAGTGGATTAAACTTTGGTTATTTCTGTAATTCCACCTTTCTTCTGTTCCTGTTTATGTTCCCCAGTCCGTCTTTTTTAATTGTTTTAAACCAGATGGGTCTTATCATGATCCACAGATAAGTTTCATTTATTTACTCTACCGGGCTTGTAGTTTGGGTTTGTACACAGAGAGATCTTGTAAGGTATCTATAAAAGCAGAAGAAATCTCGCTCTCCATCAGTTGTTGTTTCTGGCAATTAATTGTTCCCAGAAACGCTGGATTCAGCAACCAAAAGAATGAGAGCACTTAGAAACAAACGTTCATATCCCTTCTCAAAACTATAATGCCGCGTACACACGATCATTTTTCGGGTGGTAAAAAACGAAGATTTTCAGGCTCTAGAACGATTTTTTTTTTTTCCACTTCATCATTAAACCGGTCTTGCCTACACACGATCGTTAAAAAAAAAAAAAATGCTCTGGCAAAGCGCGGTGACGTACAACACATACAACGGCACTATAAAGGGGAAGTTCCATGCGGATGGCGCCACCCTTGGTGCTGCTTTAGCTGATTTTGTGTTGGTAAAAGACGATTTGCGCTTTTCTATCTCCATTACGAACGGTAGTTTTACCAGAACGAGCGATCCCGTCTCAAAACTTGCTTCTGAGCATGCGCAGGTTTTTCACGTCGTTAAAGCCCACACACGATGATTTTTTTACAACCCAAAAAAAGACATTGTTTAAAACGTCGTGAAAAAATGTTCGAAAAAAAAAATGTTGCCGTTTTTCAGAACCCGAAAAATGCTCTGAAGCCCACACACAATCATTTTATATTACATTTTTTAAAAACGTTGTTTTTTTTACAACCCCGAAAAATGATCGTGTGTACGCGGCATAACTCTCAGAATTGTAATTTTTCTTTAAAGGAGAAAAACATTTACATGGAGGGGGTGGGGAAAAAGTGAATTGAACCATCCGAATCGGTGCGACGCCGACTTTGCGGCACGGCACCCATTCCTAAAAGTAGTTTCTGTAGTACTTTTGGTGTGTGTGTGCGTGTTTTTTTTTGAGCAGGAAACTACGCAGGTGTCTCTGAAATTGTCAAACTGACATGCGGTAATGAACTGGCACAATTTCAATCCCGCATCAATGTGAACCAGGGCTTAGGCTTGGTTCATACTGGTGCGATGCTGGAAACCCTGCAATTCCTGTTTCCTGCATCGCACCAGAATCGCAGGCGGTTCACAATGCCCTTTCTGAGCCGCTGCGGACATCGGTGCAAAGTTAATGACACCCCCACATTGGTTCACAGTGCGAACTGTGAAATGGTGCAGGAATCAGATCGCATGGGTGTGAACACACAATGCAATCCGATTCCAGTGCGGACCAAAAAAAGTCCAGTACCATGTTTGATCCGACTGCGAACTCTATGGCTGAATTGCATGGCACAGACATGTGATGTGCACAGCGATGCGAATCACATGCAACCATTGCACCAGTGTGACCTCATCCTAAAGAACTGAACTCTCACAAAGGAAACCTAATTTTGCAGAGTATTACGAATTTATATTTTTATATATATATATATATATATATATATATATATATATATATATATATATATATATATATATATATATATATATATATATATATATATATATATATATATATTCGTAATACTCTGCAAAATTCGGTTTCCTTTGTGAGAGTATATATATTTTCTCCGCCCTCCCTAAATTTGTGTTTTTTGGATGGCATTCCAAATGAATACCACCACAACGCATGAATATACCGTATAATGTACAATCTGTGGGTTAGTGCACCCATTCACACTAAACGACTCTTTGCAATGTGTTAACCAATTATCTTTTTAAAGTGGTTGTAAGGCCGGAATCACACTAGTGCGTTGCTTTTTTGAGCTGCGTTGTCGTTGCAGATTTCTCTAGAGGGTGTTCTGCAGATCAACTGCGGTTTAGCTGCAGATCAGGTGCGAATTTGGAGACCTGGGAGAACTTCCGGGTGAGAGGAGAGTGGGGGAGAATTGTATTGAGCTGAATGAGAGAAACTCCTGCAGAGAACTGAACACATGTGCGAATTAGATGCGTACCCATAGAAGATAATGGGACTGAATTCGCACCTGAGCCGCACCGCAAGACATAAAAACCGCATGCGGTTTGGAGGCAATACGCAGTGCGAATGCATCGCACATATGTGAACCAGCCTCATTGAAAACAATGTATTTTGAAATGTCCTGCGAATTAGATGCGGTTTAAACCGCACTCAATTCGCATAGGTGTGAACCTAGCCTCAAGGTTTTTTTACCTTCATGCATTCTATGCAAAAAGGTAAAAAAAACTTACCCGAGCCCCTTCTCGATCCAATGATGTGCATAAAAGAAGAGGCTCTATGGGGTCTTATCCTCCACATTGGCTGAGACCCCAGCGGGAGTCATTGGCTCCCACTGTCAATCACAGCCCACAAGCCAATGAGGGGAGAGTGGGGGAAAAGGCAGAGCTGCACTCGGTGCGTGAATGGCCACATAGAACAGCAGCTCGGTTGCCCCCATAGCAAGCAGCTTGGAACACTCGGCAGGGGCGCCAACGGGGGACACGAGAAGAGGTGAATCGGGACTGCTCTGTGCAAAATCACTGCACAGAGCAGGTAAGTATGACATGTTTAATAAAAATAAAAAAAATCTGTCTCTTAATATTGATGCTTATTTTTGCCCGCGTCAATATATTGCATTATAGCAGCCCATTCATTATGAGTTGGCTACCACTGACAACAGATGGGGGGGGGGGGGGGAGAAACATGCCACTTTTTCAAAATGCAGTGCACCACAATGCATGGTATGGTTGCTGTGGTACATCATGCGTTGTACTTTACTATACAGTGTGTTGGCATGCCATGCACAATTAATGGCACCACACGTAAGGCAGGTGTGGTGGTCAGGGCAGTCTTTAAAGCAGGGCAAAAGGGACAGCTGCCCTGGGCCCAGTCTTTGTTGTGCGGCCCAAAGTGGCTGCAAATTGAGCCCGCAAATACTGTATTTATTGGCGTATAACACTCACTTTTTTTTACCCTGAAAATAGAGGGTAAACTGCCTGCGTGTTATACGCAGGGGACTGTGGAAAGTTTTTTTCCCTGAAACTTTTTTCTTTTAAAGTTGGGGTGCGTGTTATACCCCTGTGCGTGTTATACGCCAATAAATACGGTAGTTGATAAGTAGATTTGGGAGGGCCCAAGAAAATATTTTTCCCAGGGTCCAGTCATATTTAAAAACCGCCCTGGTGGTTGTATGTGCTGTAGCGACACACAAATGTGAATGAGTTTTATTTTTCACT
The DNA here is from genome assembly GCF_905171775.1 of Rana temporaria. Taxonomy (NCBI): domain Eukaryota; kingdom Metazoa; phylum Chordata; class Amphibia; order Anura; family Ranidae; genus Rana; species Rana temporaria. The sequence goes on along the minus strand of NC_053493.1, from coordinate 375,058,243 downwards.
TTATTGAAGTTAATCCGATTCCAGACAATGGAAATTCTTTTATTTTTATTTTTATTTTACATACAATTGACCAATGCAATAAGGTTCTCCATTAAGGAGGGCGGCTCAATTGTGAACTGGGTGACAGGTACACTTTAAAACAAATCTGTAGCAGTTTAATTGGCTGCCCAGCAGATGAAATGAATTAGTTTGTGTTGCTTAAATCTATCTGGAAGGCTTAAAGACAGGAGGAAGGAAAATATTTGAGGAGATCAGCTGTATGTGATAGAATACAAGCAACGTCACCTGAGAGGGATTAGAGCGCGCTAAGGCTTGACCCCAGCTAGATTGTCTGTCTAGAGTTTGCACTGTGACCAGATCAGTTGCTGCTCTGTTCCCCCACAGGCAGCTGATCTCTTGGCGGCTTAAGAGACTCAAATGTAGTTCCATCTTGGTTGCTCTGAGGGGTAAATTACGTTTTTGTTAAATCCACTTTTTTCTTTTCAGTCAATGTTTGTCCTTGTTCAGATCGTCTGGGAATACTACTGACTCGTGTTGGTGAAATGTTCTCGAGCTGATCTGGCTTGTGGAAATGAACAATTTCACCAAATGACATGTTGCTTTATTTAAGAAAATATGTCGCATGTTGGCGAGTAGATTGAAACAATAGAGATGTCTTACCATTTTACAGTCCTAGTCCATGACAAACAATTGGCAGTGGAAACATTTGTAGTGTTGTAACCTTTTTGAATCCCTGTTGCTGCAAAAAGTCTAGTTTTTTTGACAGTTGATCCCCCTTCGGGGCGGGAGGAGTCTGGGTTCCCCCTTCGGGGCGGGAGGAGTCTGGGTTCCCCCTTCGGGGCGGGAGGAGTCTGGGTTCCCCCTTCGGGGCGGGAGGAGTCTGGGTTCCCCCTTCGGGGCGGGAGGAGTCTGGGTTCCCCCTTCGGGGCGGGAGGAGTCTGGACCCCGTAGAGATCTGAAGTTTTAAGAAGCCAGAAAACCCAACCTATAACTTTGGGTTTCTCCTATATGAGTCTATTAGAACTCTAGTGGAATAAGTGAAGGAGAAAACCACATGCATACTTCTGTCCCAATTCCTGGCATCCATTTGTAGCACTCTAAAGTTTAGACAGGGTTGCTCCTAAATTTAACTGCCAGGTATAGTTGCCTTGGGCAATTGTAAGGCTGGATTCACACCTATGCATTTCTAGTGTTTTGCATTTTGCAGATTTGCACTATAGGACATGTTCCATAGGAAAACATGTTAAATGGACTGTAATGCAAATATGCAAAAAGCACCAAAAAATACATAGGTGTGAATCCAGCCTTAGGGATCAATTGATTTCATTCTAAGTCTGGAATTGCTGCACTTCTCTTCTGTTGTTGGGTGGCCGGGTATCTGGTGATCTTAGATAAGACAAGGGTGATAAAATGGGCAGGGGTTTTCTTGGGCCCCTTTGGCCTGCTGGGAGAACCTATATATTTGGGTGGAGTCGGGTGATCGCGGTTTGGTGCCACCTGGACAGCTGTCTGGGTGGAAGTGTTTCGGCTGCTAGGCTGGAGTTTGGGCCTATCCCGGTTAAATCTGGCTACTAGGCTGTCTGAGGGCCTATCCAGAAGCAAGAGCGCAGCATAGGATTGGGACTGCGGCTTGCAGTCCAACCAGAATTGATGGTTCTGCCGGCCAGAGAGGGAAGCTGTCACCACTAAGGGACCAACCACCTTATTACCAGGGACCATAGTGAGTAGCTGAAGCAAGTACTGGAGCAGTATTCTCACCACCCAGGGACAGTGTAGTATTGGGGAAAATTCAGCAGGTGCCAAGCCAGGGACCCAACCAGTGGGGTGATGCTTGAGGAGTATCTGGAGTGCCAAGCCAGGGACTGAGCAGGGAAGTGTGTGTGTGTGTGTGTGTGTGTGTGTGTGTGTGTGGGGGGTCACGCTTGAAGATACTGAGTTAGAAGATTTGAAGAGCTCACAGGATTCAGTGGCAGTGAATTATCAAGTCTAGTGAGAGAGACTGGGAGCTCAGTGGGCTAAGAATCTACAAGAAGTGATTGTTGGGAGGAATAAAGGAGTTCGTTACAACTTGTGTTCAGAACTGTTATAAGACTGTTGCCATAGATCTCCTGCGCATGCAGATGTGGTGTCTTGCTGGATTCCTTTCTCTGCATGGCTGTCTACCTGTAGAAGTCTTGGGGTCTGCCAGTTAACATTGCAACTACCTAAGGGTGTCCTGGCCCTAACCCTCTCCCACAGTTCTGGACTAAAGGAGGCCTGGGACCTTGCTACACATTTCTTGTCTGGTTAAAAAGCCTAGGCTTGTGACTTCTTTCTTGAGAGAGATATTGCGTCATAAGAGGGCCAATGAGAACTGCAGAGCTGGAGGTGTGTCTTTGTAAATAGAGGAAGTAAACCCACAGTTAAAAATGTTTGCAGCCAGACTTGGTGGAGGGAGGTTTCTGCAGCATATTTTGTCAAGTACAGAATCGCGCGCACACACAATGTATAGATATAGAGAGAGAGATATATCACTACCTCCGGAGGAGCTGCTGGTTGTTTGGGTGGCACATTTCCCTTATGGCTCCCCTGAATTCCTAGAGGTGGATGATGTGTATTGTATTTGGTAGAAGTAAAAGAATGTCCACAACAGGTGCTCTTTGCTGTGCTTTTTTTATTACCCAGCCGGGTAAAAACAATAAACTTGTGGTGAGGAAAGTAAGGCTGAAGAAAGGAGAACAGCAGGTTCAGGCGTGATGATAGGGAAACAGTCCTGCTCCCAAGCGTAACACTTCTCTGCGCCACTCCTGCCTGAGTGGGTTTAGTGTACCCGAACAGGCCTCTCTCACTGACCTGGCAGCCGGAGTATCACTCGAACATTTTGTAGGATAAAGTCTCTGCCACAGACCCTCCTTGGTGAACTTCAGGGAGACACCTCTGCCACAGGCCCTCTCTGATTTGTAGTTACGGAGATAATCCTCCATAGGTGAATTACGCCTGGATCTTCTTCAACTTGTCGCCCAGGTACCGACCAACAGGTGATCAATCCCTCGGTGTCCAGCTACCTCGATCCCCGGTGGTTTGTCGAGGCCCTTTTGGATCGCCAGCCTCTCAATGATGCTCCTCAGACGGACTCCCCACCGAACAACAATACAGCTTGGGATCCTCAAAGGTGGGAACCCAGTCACACTTGCCGCATGCCCCGGCCAGGTAGGCCATATCGCTGAGGCGCTATGATGTGGTCACCCTAAAGGTGGGTGCCACACTCGAAGAAGACCCAGAACCAATGGCGTCTGCCCCAAAAATACCCCTCCCAGCATGCACAGCGAGGCCAAACCCTCCTGATTGGCTGCTGGGAAAGGGCACCCAAACCTTGACTCCACTGCTGCCACCTGCAGCACCAGGGTTGGAAGAACACCCCAGCGCAACAGAATAAGCCCACAGCACAGCCAAGCTGAGATGGAGACCCTGTTATGCACATAACAATTTGGATCAATTTGGGTTTAACTACACTCTGATCTCCCTCTAAATTTAACTAGCACCGATACCATAAAGTAACCAGGCGCTATATATATATATATATATATATATTACTCTCTGCGGTAGTGGCTCAAGGCTGAGCCAGATGTTGGTCCAGGGATCTGGCGGATCCCGACTCTGTGGTTATGACCTTGAGCCTGGACTGACTTGTGTGATGTCAGCAGAGTGGACCTCAGCCTGCTCTCTGCTGAAAACTGGTGACAGGAGTGCAAAACTAACTGCACTCCTGTGATCCATAGAAGTACAGCCAAACAAGTTTTGGCTGTAAATTACCTTTTTAAAATTCAGTTTTTTTTTTTTCTCCCTTTTAAGTCCTAGTGACGGGTCACCAGAATGAAAAAGTACCATTACTAATGGCACAGATGACGATAATAAACCTGACGGAGGCTTTAACCCCTCGCCATTCTGTCAAAATTTTTTTGGGCTTTAGGCTTCATTCACACTTGTATGACTCCACAGTTGCGCTGATTTTGGAGTGCAACTTTGGATACAACATCGGCTTTGACCAGTGATAATGGACAACTGTTGCACACATGTTGTATTGTTTAACATTCAGGTACGACTTCTGATGAGTACACACGAGCGGAATTTCTGCCACCAAAAGTCTGATGTGAGCTTTTATATAAGAAGAAAGTGCAGCGCAATGTAAACTATAAATAAATTAAAATTAAATAGAATATGTATATAAATTAGTGAAAATATGATATTAAATTTTTTTATAAACGACCCAAGCATTTATTAAAAACGCAGGCTACTCACAAAACGATCAAGTCAAAGACAGCATGTAGTAAAACCCTCGTGGACTGTACAGCAGCGGGTGACGTCATACGCAGCTGTTTCCCCCCATACGCGTTGCGTTCAAACACGGAACTTCATCAGCGGAAGTTTTGGAGGATTCTTTGTGGAGGTCTTATCTTTGACAGTATCCGCTTTGCATGACTTCCTGGTAATTCAGGGGTTCATGCTGGGAGGTGAGAAGTACCTAGAGAGACTCTTGGTGGAGGGATTGTCACTTTATGTGAAGCTTCAGCACTGTTGGATCATCTTTATGGACTTTTTTCACTTGCTACATGCTTCATTTTCAATTTGTCTTTATTCCAAAAAAAAATTGAATATCATATTTGCACAAATTTTATATACATATTCTATTTAATTTTATTTATTTATAGTTTACATTGCGCTGCACTTTCTTCTTATATAATTTTTGTCACTAGAATTTTGTGTTATTCTAATAGTGTTCAGCTTGCATAGGTTTTTTTTTTGCGCTCATTTCACCTTCCGCTGATGTGCGCTTTTCATCGGAAATTCTGACCGTGTGTATGCTCCATCAGACTTTTGCTGGCGGAATTTCCGCCAGCAAAAGTTTGAACGCAGGTTCTCAATTTTTCAGAAAATCCGTTCGCCTGTATGGAATTATGACGGGGGGAAAAAAACATGCATGCTCGGAAAGAATTTGACGCGTGCTCGGAAGCATTGAACTTATTTTTCTCGCCACGACGTAGTGTTGTGCGTCACCGCGTTCTTAACGCTCAAAAGTTCAGAGAACTTTTGTGTGACCGTGTGTATGCAAGCCAAGCTTGAGCGGAATTCCGTCGGGGGGGGGGGGGGGGGGGGAACATCCAATGGTTTTCCGACGGAAATTCCGCTCGTGTGTACAGGGCATTGGGGTTAACATTGAAGTCTATGGCCCTCAAGTTGCATGAAAGGCAGACCAATGTAGTACATAAACTACTTGGATTTTCTGCAACTTTGAGAGAACAATAAAAAATATATATAAATATATACATACACATCTCCATATCTATTTTTGGAAAAACCTGGGGAATGACTTTGGACATCAGTTGCACAAGTCACACACCTGTGAATGAACCCATAGGCCGCTTTCACACATGTGACCTGAAAGTCGTGTGATTTTGATGCAATGCCTGTCTAATCTTGATGTCCATGGACCTCAAATCACGTCAGTCAGACCAAAGTAGTGCAGGGACTACTTTAAAGTCACTGACTTGCAGTTGCACAGATATGAATGATACTTATTGGAAATCATGGGGTACGACTTGTCATGCGATGTTGAAGGACAAGTGAGAAAGGGGGAATTGGATGCACTTCCAGATGAATATGCTTAGAGGATGTGACTGTCCAAATGCATAATCTTAAAGTATAACTAAAGGCAAAACTTTAGGGGGCACCTGCGAGACCGAAGGGGGGAGGGTTCCGAAAAGCGGAAGTTTAATTTTTGGGTGGAACTCCACTTTAAGTAGCTTTTTAAAATGATACTAAAGTCTTCTGTTTAAAAATAACAAACATGTTATACTTGCCTGCTCTATGCAGTGGTTTTGCACAGAGCAACCCCTATCCTCCTCTTCTCAGGTCCCCCACCAGCCCTCCTGGCTCCTCCCTCCTGCCGAAGGCTTCCACAGCAAGCTGCTTCACAATCTTCATAGCATTTTTTGGATCGAAGACTAAGGCCTCTTTCACACTGGGGCAGAATGTGCGGTGGCGGTATACCGTTGGAATTGCGGTGGTATTTGACCCGCTAGCAGTGCGGTATTAACCCCCGCTAGTGGCCGAAAAAGGGTTAATAGAGGCGTATTGCCGCGGTATGCCATTATTTTCAAGGGGAAGGAGCGGTATACACACCGCTCCTCTCACCGCTCCAAATATGATGCTAGCAGGAGATTTATATTTCTCCCACCAGCTCATCGCCTCAGTGTGCAAGCCCTCGGGCTTTCACACAGAGTGCTGGGGCAGGATTATTTCAGGCGTTATTTATGCACTATTTTTAGCGCTAAAACGCCTGAACTACGCCTCAGTGTGAAAGGGGCCTAATAAACACAGACCAGTCATTTAATAAATAAATCGGTTGCCTTTGCTGTCCACCTTCTGACTATGAGGGTTGCCTGGATGTCATACCGATCCTTTTGGCCTTAATCAGACCTGGAACAAATCTGCAGCTCACAAGTTCTGATGTACCTCTGGTTTTACTTGCATCCATGAAGAAGATGAGGTTCAGATAAACTACAGCAGCATCATGTCAGCTCAGTAACTGGAGGAAAAGCTTTACCTCCTGGATGTCAAACTCCATATGTTCAAGGCATGATTCCTGCCGTCTAATGTGTGTGACACATGATGTGAAACGCGTTAGTACATGGCAATTGCTCTGAACATGTAGAATAGATTTGTTCTTTGCCTTTTGATAAATCCACGCCTGAAACTTCCAGACAAGGAAATTTCACTTTGAAATACTACAGTTGTTTTATGGCCATTTTCTGAATGTATTTTTTCTTTTTTTCTTCCTAATGGTGTCTGGGGAAGTCTGTAGGATTTTGATGGGGCTATGCATCAAGCTTAGATGCTGAACATAAAACTTAAAACAGATGTTACAATTGAACACTGCAGAGGAGGAATATTTACATTTCTTCTCACAATAGTCTTGCAGATATCTACAGAATCCTTACATTTCCTAATATAAAGTGGAGTTTTTTTTTTTTTTTCTCCAGAAGAACCCCTTTAGGTTTCTGGGAGCCCCAGAAAGGGATTTACTAATGTCTATGGGCAAAGTACTTCTGACATTGGAAGTATGCCAACCTTACGGTGCTGGTCAAAATGCCATCCTCGTAAGCAGCTAAAATGGTCATTGATGTCCAGGGCCGGCCTTTGGGGTGTGCGAGCTGTGCGGCCGCACAGGGCGCCATGGGCAACAGGGGCGCCGTGCGACCACCCAGAGGCGTACTAAGGGGGGGGGGCGAGTCGCCCCGGGTACCACACACTGGGGGGGTGTCAGACCGGCACCCCCCTCCGTGAATTGTATTACACCCGCGGTGGCATTTTTTTACTCTTTGTGTATGTTTAGGTGACCGGGGGGGGGGGGGGCTCGCCACAGGATAAGCTCGCACAGGGCGCCTGCACACCTAAGGCCAGCCCTGTTGATGTCATACAGCTGACGCTGCCAAGTGCCATTGACACTGGAATTATGCAGGCACCAATCAGCCACAGCTCAAGGAACCCCTAGCAATTCGGGATGAGCGCGGGCATGTTTGGCTTTTTGCCTGAACCCACTTGAGTGAGCCTGCTAGGAAGCTGTCACCTGGACTGAGCCTATCCCCTGCAGCCAGGGCATTCCCCAATTCACAATCACCCGTAAGCTATAATACCAATAGTATTGGGACACCCACCTTTACACGAACATGAACTTTAATGGCATCCCAGTCTTAGACCGTAGGGTTCAATATTGACGCACCCTTCGCAGAAGAGTTGAAGCAGTTATTGCAGAGGCTGTCCAAGGTTTAAAAGTGTCTAAGGCAGTGGTTCTCAACCTTAATAGTGGCGTCACCCCTTGATAAAATTTCCCAGGTTGTGGGGACCCCGAATTTTCGTAGCCTGGGTTGTCAGCACCCAAGGTAAGACAAGTAATTTGTGCCCCTAACCCACGGACATTTAGGGCTCCCCGAGTCTCTTCCACTTGTATTAAAACCCCTTCTGGTACCTTTTAGGATGTACCACTCTGTTCTTTCTTTCCCTTTTAACTCTCTATCTTAATTTCTTTTATTTTTTCCCCCATCCCTCTCTTTAGCCATCTTTCCTGTTTTCTCTCTCCCTTCCATGTATTCTCTATTTTTATTCCTTCTTACTCCTTTTGGGGGGGATGAGGGGGAGTTCTGATCAGCCAACTTGGGTGCTCTTGATCAAGATCAACTGCTGATCTGAGAACTGTAGTGGGGACTTTAAATGGCAACTCTAATCACAGGTAGTGTTACTCAATGTGTCTCCAGCTCCGTGGTGTCTAGCAGCAGTGACACCTATGCCAAAATCAGGAGATAGGGTCTCCTCCAGCCCCTCACACTTCACATTTCTCACCAGAAGGTGTCCATCAGGTTGAGGTCAGGGCTGTGCAGGCCAGTCAAGTTCCTCCACCCCAAAAACGCGCTCATTCATGTGTTTATGGACCTTGCTTTGTGAATTGGTCCAAATCATTTGGGGGAGGGGGAGAATATGGTTCAGGGGTTGGGCTTGCCCTTTAGTTCCAGAAACGCATTTGTGAGATCAGGCACTGATGTAGATGAGAAGGTCTGGCTCGCAGTCTCCGCTCTAATTCATCCCAAAGGTGTTTTATTGGGTTAAGGTCAGGACTCTGTACAGGCCAGTCAAGTTTCTCCACCCCAAACTCACTCATCCATGTCTTTATGGACCTTGCTTTGTGCACTGGTCCAAATCGTTTGATAAGGTGATAATGGTGTGGGGATGTTTTTCAGGAGTTGGGATTGGCCCCTTAGTTCCAGTGAAGGAAACTCTTAAGGCGTCGGCATACCAAGACATTTTGGACAATTTCATGCTCCCTACTTTGTGGGAACAGTTTGGGGGTGGCCCCTTCCTGTTCCAACATGACTGCTCACCAGTTCACTAACCAGGTCCATAAAGACATGGATGAGCGTGTTTGGGGGTGGAGGAACTTGATTTGGCCTGTACAGAGTCCTGACCCTAACTTGATAGAACACCTTTGGGATGAATTAGAGCAGAGACTGCAAGCCAGGCCTTCTCTCCAACATCAGTGCCTGACCTAACAAATGCACTTTTGAAAGAATGGCCATGTCTTCCCATAGACACTCCTAAACCTTGTGGACAGCCTTCTCAGAAGAGTTGAAGCTTTTATAGCTGCAAAGGGTGGCCAACTCAATATTTAACCCTGACTAAGACTGGGATGCCATTAAGGTTCGTGTGGGTGTAAAGCAAAGTGTTCCAATACTTTTGGTAATTTAGTGTATATAAGGAATGTCTAGGCCTAATGCCGCGTACACACCATCACTTTATGTGATGAAAAAAAATGAAGTTTTTTTAAAAACGTCACTTTAATTGACTGTGTGTGGGGGAAAACGTCGTTTTATGTCTTCTAAAAAACGACCAAAAAAAATTGAAGCATGCTTCAATTTTATGTGTCGTTTTTCAAAAGTGCACTTTTTACTTCACAGAAATTGACCGTGTGTAGCAAAAAACGTCGTTTTCTAAGACGTTTTTTCATGCACGCATGCCCAGAAGCTACTTATGAAGCAAGCTTCAATGGTAAAACGTGGTGGAACGTAACCTCACTTTGCAAGAACATTGTGAGAAAAACGATGGTGTGTAGGCAACTTCGTCTTTGAAAATTGAAGTTTCAAAAACGTCATTTTTACTTCACAGAAAGTGTCGTTTTTTTCATCACATAAAGTGATGGTGTGTATGCGGCATTAGGCTCGATTCACATCTATGCATGTTGCTTTTGCGGTGTTAGCTGCGTTTTTCGACGTGGTTTTTTTACCGCAATTTTACATCGATTTGCATTTTTTTTGCTTTATTTTTATTTTTTAGCTGGCAATTTTCTTTTTTTTTTTTTTTTTTTACATTTCCTTTAACAACGAGCTATAAACAGGTTAATAAAAACGCAAATCGTTAACGCTGTACTTGCGTTTTGAATAGGGTTCCATTGAATTCTATTACATGCAAAACGCTGCTTTTTGCGGGGGGGAAAAAGACCACGACCCTTTCCAAAAACAGAGGCACAAACATTTGATGTGAACATGTTCCATAGGAAACCATGTTAAAAAATGTCTGCAAAATGCATCAAGAAAACCCATTTGTGTGAATGGAGCTTAAGGGAAAATGTACTTGCAGGGTGAACAGCCTATTTAACTTTAGTAAATCAACCGCACAAGCTACAACTGTTTTATCCTTCAAAAACATTTTAGAAATTAGTAAAACACCTGTGTCCAATGGCATTTGGACACAGGTCAAGTGCGAATGCAGCCTAGCCGGCGGGGGACAGCTGCAGCATTGGATAGATGCAGTAAGTATGATTTGGTTTAAAAAAAAAAAAAAAAGAACACTTTTCTCTTTTTATTATTCCATCTAACATCTTTGTAAATAAGTGGGTTTAACCACTTGCTTACTGGGCACATATACCCCCTTCCTGCCCAGGCGAAATTTCAGCTTCCGGCACTGCGTCGATTTTAACTGACGTGCTACGTGGCTCCCAAACAAAATTGGTGTTTTTTTTTTTTTTTCACAAATAGAGCTTTCTTTTGGTGGTATTTGATCGCCTGTGTGGTTTTTATTTTTTGGGTTATAAGCAAAAAAAGAGCGTAAATTTTGAAAACTATTTTTTACTTTTTTGCTATAATAAATATCCCATTTAAAAAATAAAATAAAAAAAATTCTCAGTTTAGGCCGATATGTATTCTTCTACATATTTTTGGTAAAAAAAAAAAAAATCGCAATAACCGTATAGTGACTGGTTTGTGCAAAAGTTAAAGCGTCTACAAAATAGGGGACATAATTATGATATTTTGTTTTTTTTTTTACTAGGAATGGCGGCGATCTGCTTTTTTTTTTTTTTTTTTTTTTTTTTTTTTTGCTATAAACATGCACTGATAACTGTATGCATGTGACTGGCAGAGAAGGGGTTAACCACTAGGGGGCGGGGAAGGGGTTAAATGTGTAGCCTAGCGAGTGTTCTAACTGTAGGGGGAGGGGGATCACTGGGGGAGGTGACTATCTGTGTCCCTATGTACAAGGGACACTGCACCGGTCTCCTCTCCCTGACAGGATGTGGATCTCTGTTTTTGCACACAGAGATCCACGGTCCTGCTCAGTTACTGGGCAATCGCGGGTGCCCGGTGGCCATCGCGGCCACGTGCATCGTGTTCCCAGTAATGCGACGGGTGCGTGCCCCTGCCCCCTAGTGGCTTTAAAAGACAAGGACGACATTTGAGGTGGGGGTGAGACAGAGATGGAGGAGGTGGGGGTAAAACAGAGATGGGTGGGGTTGAGACAGAGATGGAGGTGGTGGGGGTGAGACAGAGGTGGGGGTGAGACATCGCGGCCGCCAGGTATGCGCATCGTGTTCCCAGTAACGCGACGGGTGCGTGCCCCCGCCCCCTAGCGGCTTTAAAAGATGAGGACGACATTTGACGTCCTGTCAGAATAACTGAGCTACCTTGCCGCCGTCAATTGACGGCGGCTGGTAGTATAGAGGTTAAAGTGATACTAAAGGTTCGTAAGTAAAGAAATAAAAAGTCATACTTGCCTCCGCTGTGCAGCTCGTTTTGCACAGAGTGACCCCACTCCACATCTTCTGGCGTCCCTTGGCGGCTGTCTCGACCCCCCCCCCCCCCCATTGGATAACCCCCTTTTGGGAAGCGCTTTCCCAAGGGGGTTGCCTTGCAGGCGCACTCCCGAGTCCAGTATTTGCGTCCATAGACAGAAATGCCAGACTCGGCCCCGCCCCCAGTGCCCGTGTCATTTGGATTTGACTGACAGCAGCGGGAGCCAATGGCTGCTCTGCTTTAAATCTATCCAATGAAGAGCAGAGAAGCCAGTGCGTTCTCGATGCAGGACCTTTGAGGGCTCAGGTAAGTAAATCAGGGAGCTGGGGGGCCAGTAAGTATCGGATGTTTTTTCACCTTAATGCATAGGATGCATTAAAGGGTCACTATAAAGGAATTTTTTTTTTTTTAGCTAAATAGCTTCCTTTACCTTACTGCAGTACTGATTTGAAGTTGCTGTAATTCTGCTGTGATCTCCACACTTCCTGCTTGTCTGGCTCCTTATAACCACAGTACTGGGAGCTTTTCACGGTGGTCTAAGCTGTCATTACTGTGTGTCTAAAACTCCTCAGAACCAATCAGATTCATTTTAAAAACAAAACACTGCCCTGGATTTGTTTGTTTTTGTTCTGTGGGTCTCTTTACTTCACAGAAACATGAAACCAGTTTAAAACCGAAAGTGAAACTGTAGGCACATTATATGATTGAATTTAATCTATTTTTTTATCATTTTTAAAAGGAATCAGTTAACTTTTATGTCTCTATACCCTGTAAACAGTCATTTCAGCAAAACATTTTTTTTTCTTTAGTGACCCTTTAAGGTGAAAAAAACGGAAGGTTTACAACCCCTTCAATTCCATGCTTAAAAAAAAAAAAAAAACTCTGCTGGTTTGCGTTTGAGAACCTTTCTGACAGGCTAAATGCTCTATATAGAAGCGTGGGTTTTTTTTTGGGGGGGGGAGGGGTTTAATACCCGGTGTGCATGAACCCTTACGTTGGCCATACATGGCTCAATTTCCTACTGATTCCTGCTAAATTTGAAATTTGAAAAAAAATCAAAAACAATTGGGTGGAAATTTTGTTGGAGTGGTGACTATCTTATCACATGCATAGACGGCATAAGCAGTTTCTAAAGAATTTAGATGGATGGCACACAGAAGCTGTGGACTTAGAGCTGCTCGGATGTCAATTAAAGCCAAGTGGCGGATAAGTTTTAGTTTGAGGGTCAGAGAGGCATTCTGAGGCACAGCCCCATCTAAATGGATTTGCTTTATCTGTGCTGCTACTTCACTGCCCATTGAGCAGCCTCCAAGCAGGGAGGTGACACCACTGTGTTCCCTTCTTCTAAAAGGGAAAGTGGTGTCACCCTCCTGGCTGAGCTCTCTGGTAGATGTATGGTGGCTGGCCACAGTTGCAAATCCTTTAGCAGATGAGACGGTTCACATCTGTGTATTTCAACTGTGTATTTAGCTTTTTGTCTGGAGTTCAACTTTAAAATAACAAACAATTACAGGTAATTGGGCTTAGCATAGCTGAAGCATCTTTTCAGGGAACACACAGTATGTGTACTCAAGGGAAGTTGCAATTTAACTAACCTTTCCTTCATTTAAAACGCTTCTATAGATGCTGTACATGTCTTATATAAATGTACACTGTAGCACTTGTAAACTTTTTTTTTTTTTTTAGGCAAAGTTTTTTTTTAATTCTAAAATCTGAAAGGTTTCCAGTCTGCCAAATTGAAGGAGCAAAGAAAATAAAGACCCCGAGTGTATTACATATATTTTAAGTTTATCTTAATTTCCATTATAGACAGAAATGTACGACAGCACTCTAATAGCTGACAGATGTTTGGGCTTCACTTTGGGCAAACTTTCCAGTAACGTAAAATTCAGGTTTTGGAATTCTATGTGTATAAAAAAAAAAAAATCCATAACATTTCACAAATCATTTCATTTTATTCAAAGAAAGAAATCTAAGCCATGTAACTAATGGTTCACATTCAATCCAACATTAGCATAGTTTTGCAATGATGAAAATCGCTGTGTAGAATTGAAACCTTCCAGTTGTAAGTATGAATTTTCTTCGGGGCACTGGGGTCAAACCGGCACAGGCAATTGGGGGGGGGGGGGGGGGGTGTATTGTGCTTTTTTTTTTTTTTTTTTTTTTTTTTTCCAAAGACAAAATTCATAAGCCAACTGTAAAAATGTAAAGATGAATTCACCTGGCAATGGGAAAGCTAATAGTCAGCAGCTACTTCTATGTGATGACTTTTAAGAAACGCATACGGTATTTACCACCCAATAGAGTTAAAGCAAAACTAAAGACGACAATTTTTATTCATTTTTTTTGGGAGTGGAGAGGTATTACAGCACCTGTCAGGTTTTTTTTTTTTTTTTTTGCGGTCTGTGTCCACGTTGGGGGAAAATTCATCCTCCTCTATTTTCCCTCCTTACAATTATTTTTGTGTGTGTGTGTGTGTGTGTGTGTGTTTTTTTTTTCCTTTAGTGTTGCACAATGCTGATTATAGTGGGTGTAATCTTTATTACCCAGCACATACTAGTTTTAGGATGTATGTAGTTTAATTGGAGCCTACTTTTTATATTTTTTGTTTGATTTTATTAGTGTGTTTCACACTTAAAGGGACAACTGTTGCACACATTAACATAGGGTTGGTGCCTTTTTTATATTTTGAAATCATTTTATGTGAAACTTTTTGACCTGAGAGGCAAACCACACCATCAACTAGCCCTTTCATAGTAGGGTTAAAGAAAGTGTATCATGGTGGCACCTAGTATTGGTGGACATGGTGAAAGGTGGTTGTTCCTAGAGGGCATGGTTTATTGCCCTGTCTTTTTACTACTTTAAGCATCATCCTCCTTTTGTGGCCTATGGCATTTGGTTACGTGACATCTCAAAGCTCCAAAGGAAGTTGGTACTGGAGGAAGGTAGTGCCCGATGTCACTGACTTAAGGTCTCGTCTCTCGGACCAATGTCTGAATGGTGAAGCATCTTAACTCGGGGCCACCAGACTAATCTATATCGTATTTGTACTGGCCCTGGGAGGTTCCTTGCTCCCCAGGTTAGCCCTCCCCTGGAAATGACAGGCTATGTTTCACAGCTGAAACATTCTCTATGTGCAATAATGTGCATTTCCAACACCAGGCATGCCCATTCTATCCTCCTAAAGAACCCCTGAAGTGAACAGCCCAATCCCTGAACTTGAAGGCAGGATTATGCCACAGTTATCCTAATTCATAATCACACGGCAGGATCTACTGTCTACCGTTATGACATTTCCCTTCTTTTAATTTACTTTTTTTATTCCATGTAGATAGCCCTGGTAGATCACTCCGTGTGTGTGTGTGTGTGTGTGTGTAAAAAGGACTATTCTCGTTCTATCCATACATATTTCTATTGCTTTAAAGTACTTACAATTGATTGATTAGGAGCTAGACAAGTCATAGCACGTACCAGCCACTCATTCTTGGCAAATTTATAGGATGAGTATTGCTTTAGAACATAAGATTGCTGATCCTAGTATGTGTGTGAGAGACGGGTACATGTTACCAGTATAGTAGTTTGTTTTCCATCTCTGCATCTTGAAATGTTTAAGTGTTTAATTGGAAAAGTGTGTTAAAGCTTATGTAACTCTTTGTTACTACATTTATGTTCATGTTTCTCTATGTTGTTGGATGTTCTGGATTGTTACACTTGAGCAGCAGCCAGTATTTCTGTCCGGTTTGTTTATGAAAAAATCAAAGGACGTGAACATCTTTTTACAGTATCTTCTTCTTCTTCTTATTATTATTATTATTATTATTATTATTATTATTATTATTATTATTAATATTTATACTATTGAGGGTTTCTGGTCTTGCAGAGTTGGCCTTTTCTATCAATACAGTCTGCAAACCCTTGCAGAAATCAATTTTGATATTGAAAATATGATCAAGCCCAAAAACTATCTGCCAGTATTCAAGGACAGTTGTCAAATTAAGCCATTTATTATCGCATAGTTGCTTGGCTCCTTTTTGAATCGCAAGGATACCTGAAATCGCCCAAATGGCCCTGAGTTTGCATCCCCTGGAATTCGTCTTGACCTTGGTGTGTACACGCACGTTAAAATGGCAATTAATGGTGTTGTAAGGCGTCTTCTTCTCCACTGCTTCTCTGTGTTGATTGGATAGATTGATAGCAGAGCAGCCATTGGCTCCCACTGCTGTCAGTCAAATCCAATGACATGGCCGCCAGGGGACGGGACCGAGTCGTACACTCAGCGTCTATAGATGCAGAGTGTATGACAGGGAGCACGTCCACAAGCTAACCCCCTTGGGATAGAGCTTGCCAGAGGGGCATAGCTATTGCGGGGAGAAGCCGAGACAGCCGCCGAGGGATCCCAGAACAGGAGGATCGGGGCCACTCTGTGCAAAACGAACTGCACAGTGGAGGTTAGTATGACATGTTTGTTTAAAAAAAAAAAAAAAAAAAATGAAAACCTTCACAACCCCTTTATATAGGTTCATTTCCCACATATGTGGTTTTTGGATTGCAATTTGTGTCTGTGTATAAATGGTCAATGAGTTTGTTGGCTCTCACGTAGATGCACTGAGCAGGCTAGATACTGAGCCACGGAAGCAGAAAATAACTGTCAAAATACCTCCATAACAAGGTAATGGACCGTTCTAAAGATGGAAAAGGATATCCAAACCCTTGACTATGCCAGTCAGTACTATTCAGTCACTTATTGAGAAGTGGAAAATTCTGTAATCTGTAATTGATGCCAAGGTCTGGTAGACCAAGAAAGATTGCAGCCACAACTGCCAGTGGAATTGTTCGGGATACAAAGAAAAACCCACAGGTAACCTTAAGAGAAATACAAGCTGCCCTGGAAAAAGTGTGTGGCTGTTTCAAAGATCACAATTCGACCATACTAGAAAAAAATGAGCTGCCTTTTTGAGTTGCCAGAAGGAAGCCTTTACTGCACCAATACCACAAAAAGGCCTGTTTACAATATTCCTGACAACACCTTGACATGCCTCAATTTCTGGCATACTATAATCTGGAGTGAGGGGTCAACGGCGATAAGAATACCATCCCCACTGTGAAGCATTTTGGTGGCTCACTGATGTTTGGGGGGGGGGGGGGGGGCGTCACCACAGGGAAACTTGTGAAAATTTATGTCAAGATGAATGCAGCATGTCATCAGAAAACTACTGCCAGACAGTTTGTATTCTTCTGCATGAAATTGCGCATGGGGTACTCTTGGACTTTCCAGCATGGCCATAACCCCAAGCACAAGGCCAAGTTGGCCCTCCAGTGGTTACAGCAGAAGTGAACCTTCTGGAGTAGCCATCAGTCTCCTGACCTTAATATCATCAAGCCACTGGGGAGATCTCAAACGTGGTGTTCAAGCCAGACAACCAAAGACTTTTGCATTAGTCCCATAGGAAATAAAATTAATGGTTTTGCCTGCTCACTCATGTTTTCTTTCATTTCTTTATATTACCAAGTATCCAAGGGTGTGCAAACTTTTGAGCACAACTGTAAGAGCAAAGGATCTGTAAATTTGTCCAGGCAGAGTTGTGATACCCTTGCCCTATAGCAAAGCCAGATTGTGAACTTACTTTTTCTCTACTGCAATATAGCAACAAAACGTGGTCAAGTATTAATGAGTAAACGTTGAAGGAGCACCATTACTGTGATGGGTCATCCTCCGTGCTCCATCCTGTTTTTAACATTTGTTAGACTAACACAGTCCAAAGCAGTAGAACCCTGATTGACCCCTAAGGCCTGTTTTTTAGAGGTTTTTAGTTTTGCATATGTGCATTTTATGGATTTTTTTTTCTGTTTTTGTTTTTGGTTCCATAGACGTCAATGGATCAAATGTGTATTGAAAATGCACCTGCATAGGTGTGAATCCGGCCTATGTGCTGCTTCTCATTCTTTCAAGTTGAATGCTGCAGTGTAGAAGACTTATTCAGGTGTTTATATATGATGTCTTTGCAAATCCATTTTTAATCTTTACTAAATGCCCATTAAGCACTTGTAGGTTAAAGGAGTTGTAAAGGAAACATTTTTTTTTTTTTGCCTAAAATTAATGTTTGCAAGGTAGACAGACAGAATAGTGTAATGATTCTGTTAAACGAGTAAATACCTATTAAATTCCTTCATCTATATCACCTCCGGCGTTCTAGTTTCTGTTCTCTCATTCACTTCCTGGTTTGCGGCACTCATTCATGCAAGAACTACATTTCCCAGTATGCCTTGCGACACGCCCAGTAATTCCCACCTCCTTGAAGTCTCTCCAACACGTGGAGAGCGTCCTGCCGCACAGATGTAGTTCCCAGGAGGGGGCGAGCACATCACTAACCACCGCAGTAAAGCCTCCCTTCACGGTGGTGAGTAAAAATCAGACAAGCAGGAAGTGAACAGAGAAGAAATAGAGCAACTTCTGAGCAAAAACGAACAATGAGGAAGTGAAAAGAGGAATGTCTGCAGGTAAAATATGCTTATTATGAAAAAATGTTTTTTTTTCCTTTTACAACCCCTTTAAAGGATAACCTTTTAATAACATGTTACACCCATATTCAGGGTGTAATATGTTCCTAAAGCACCTGCCTGCACACCAATCCTATCTACACCTGCTGTTAAAATTCAAATACAGTGCAACCTTGCAGAGCTCCACCAACATGGCCATGCCATTCATTCAGTTTTGTGTAAATGAATAGACCAGTACCATCCTCCATTGCAGCAGATGGCTTGTAGTTCTCCATGAACTGCAAGGGCGCTGGTGAGTGCTCATGCCTGCTCATATATGGGCTGTACAGGCAGACAGTTGTACTGACAGTCTGCAGGATCCTGGCATTGTACGTCATGACTCTCACGCCAAGTTCCTCAAAGTGTGGAACCCATGGTGGTCTTAGGCTCTGCCCCCGGCCAGCTTGAGTGTTCCAGATGGTTCTGGGGCACCATCCAACCCGCAGGTTCCACACCCTCTTCCTGCCTAGGCCTTCACCTTTTTTCTTGACTGTTTTCTGCTTTCTCCCCTTGCTTAGTTCTGCACTTCCCTCCCTCCCTTCCCCATTACCCTTTAATGTTCCCAGGCACAGGTCCACATATTGAAGGAAAGTTTAATCTATGTTGCACATTTTGACAGCTAGTAAAATGGACAGACCAGGCTGCTATTTAGAACTCCTCTTGTCCTCTACAATGATTGAGAACCAATATGCATGGTTTTGGGTAATCCCCATGCCTGTTCTGACATGATCACATGAGGTTTGTTGGCAAACAAACCAACTCCGGCTGTCAAGATGCTGCTTTCTATATGTGGCACACACCAAATGTAGGTTTTTTTTCTAATAATTTATGCACTTTATTAAGTATTGGAAATGTATATTGTTGCAACTTAATGATCTTTGAGTTTTTTTTCATACACGTTTTTGCACTTTATTGATACACGCATAGTTGCAATTGTGTGTGTGTGTGTGTGTGTGTGTGTGTGTATATATATATATATGTGTATGTATATATGTATATATATATATATATATATAATATAATTTTTTTTTTTTTATACATCTGTACCCATTCAGCTTGTGTCCACATTTACACAGCGGACAATGGTGGGCCCATGACGGCTCTGAGTGCATGAGGCTGCCTCTGATCAATCGCATGTCTGGTTTACATCAGCCTGCCCATAGACCAACATGGAGCTTCTGATCAGTCCCTCCTGGAAAAATGGACGGTCATACCTGATCAAAATGTCCATGTGAAAGGACCTTTTTTTATGGCCTTCTCTCTAGATATACAAATTTCATCTACCATTTTTCTAGTTTAGTTTAGAACATAAAGGCAACAGCTTGCTTGACCCTTTGTACTTCTACTATTGTTTACAGAACAACCCTAAAAGTCTCCATAAAGCAAGTAAATGAGCATTTTATAGCAATTCACTGATGCAATGCAGAAGGCTTTAACTACAAAAATGTTTAACCATTTAAATAGTCTGTATTGGTCACATTATCTTGTTCAGCCTTGTTACAATCAAAGTAACACATCTGTTGCGTGCACCGACATAGCAGACTCTGCACCTTATCATTGGGAACACAATGCAGGCTTTTTATCCCTATAATGGAATAAATTGTAGCTTCCATTATGTCGTATAATGGGGTCATTCAAAATTTTACCACAAGAAAAGAGCAGCTAACAAATTCCAGCTGGAATCTCTCAAACTTGGTTTAGGGAAACGGGGAAATAAAAGTTGCCATTGCGCAAAATAGTTAGCCGGGGCAAAGCGGCTGTGAGCTGTTCTGGTGAGGATTTTATAGACTCTCTCAGTACAGACTGCCTTATTAATGAACTTGAAGCGACTGGAAGACTCTAGGCAAGGTTAAAGCAGAGTTCTAGGCAAACCACTAAACGGCTGAAGTGCTTATATGGAAGTGGTTTTACCTGCCAAAGCATTGTGTTCCTGTCTGTTCAGTCCTAAGATATACACTACTCTCCTAGACAACAGAGCCAGACTGATCACTTAACTTTTCTCCTCACAGTTCAGCAATTCAGTCCTGGTCTTTTTGCTACCAGCCAGGGAGCAGATAATCACTTTTCGACCTGCCATAGTACCGGTAATTAAAATGGCTAATTGAATGACTTTCTTGGATAAGTGATGTACCCATCTCGCTGCATTGGCTAAAGGCACAGATCCACTTTTGGAGCTGCTCTATAAAATGCAGTGGACCACCAATGATTGTGGGATTGTTTAGGAGTAGGGGGTTCTAAGTGACACATCCATTAATTGTAAGATTGTAGCATAATTTTTTTTCCCAAAGAGGTTTATTTGTGAGGTGTTTTGTATTGTCCTGGCATTTTTCTTTGATATGTTTGCATTTTTGTCACTTTGTGAACGGGGTCCTGTGAGGCCTCATAACATGGCTGGACGTACATGGTTTTGGGACTTTTGTCAAACGCCCATTATGGAATGCAGGCTTATTTTTTATTTTTGTTGAGCTGTAACCTTTTGAAGGTGCTGGATGGGTTTGTCTATAGGTTTTTATTGCAGTCTGGTGAGATTCACCCTCACTTTTGGTCCCTTGACCATTGCCACAGGAGCACAATTTAAGCTTTATGATATTACGGTTACATGTGGTAAAGAAGAAAATAAATCTTTGTAAAAGTTTAGTTGTTCTGCGCTGATGGCCAATTTATTATGTGATCAGCTGCTGCCTCCACAATGACACCTACCTAGGTAGAGACTGATTACATTTAAAAGGTTAATGGTGGGTATGGCGCTGCTCTGTTCTCCTAATATTAATATTAATATATATATATAATAAAAATTATACATGCATCAATAAAGTGAAAATATATATCAGTACAATAAAGTGCAAA
This sequence comes from Rana temporaria, assembly GCF_905171775.1. Taxonomy (NCBI): domain Eukaryota; kingdom Metazoa; phylum Chordata; class Amphibia; order Anura; family Ranidae; genus Rana; species Rana temporaria. Next base: position 375,037,265 of record NC_053493.1, on the reverse strand, counting down.
AAACATATGTGAGAAAAATCGATCAAATATCATTAAGGTGCAACAGTATATATCCAATAGTTACGGTAATACTCAAAGCAATACTTAATAAAGTGCATAGACCAATAATTAGAAAAACCTTATTTGATAAAAAGATCATCGTCATCAAGACGTCGTCTGGCTGATCTTGATGGCGAAACTCGTAGGGTGAAGCCACAGCTTCATTGCATCACTTCCAGGTAGGTCTGTGAATCACAGGAGAAACAGACGTGTTTTTTACCTACTGAATTTGATGTTTGCACAGAATGTAAGTGCAATTCTTTTGAGACAATAAAAATTGTGTTTTTTTTCCCAACGTTCTTGCACTATGGAGTATCCTCCTCTCTTGCATAAACTGCATTTGAATGAGACTGCAGAGCTGACAAGGACCAATACAGCAGAGGTCTTGGCAACAGAATAGCTGTAAAAGCGTGACACCCCCCCTAGAGGGGACACGTTTCTGTTGAGTGCAACCTGGAAAGGAGCGCACAGAGTGGAGCACCAGCACTTTTGATATTTTAGATGGCACAAGAAGAAAGAAGCAAAAGTCACTTTTTATACTTTTTTTCATCCGTTCATGCTGTTTGTAGACATTTTATATTTTGATGGACTGCATTTTGGATTCACTGGCACATCACTGAGATTTTATAGCACAGGAATCCTCTATTATCGAATAGTTTTTTTTTCTAATTATTTATGCACTTTATTAAGTATTGGAAATGTACATTGTTGCAACTTAATGATCTTTGATTGCGTTTTTTTTCCATACACGTTTTTGCACTTTATTGATTCACGCATAGTTGCAATTTGTGTGTGTGTACATACACATATATATTTTGTGTGTGTGTGTATACTGCTGGGTAGACAGTGCTGGTCATACAGCACAAAACAATAGTCTTTTGATTTTTATCACACAGAAAAATCAATCCTCACCTCCACAGAAGACCTTCTGGCACTGCTCTCCTACTCACACAGCCTTAGGAGTGATGCAGCCAATTAGTGGTAATCCTTTGGACTACTTATAGAGGCCTTAATTGCCTCATTTTGAACAGCTGAAGTCTTTCAACGGCCTTCAGCCTTTCTCTGGCTACGTTTGTAGCCGACGCCCGATAACCATCTGTGTATCATCTAAACAAGGCAGAAATGTATGTTCCGTCTGTGACAACACCCACAGATTTACTGGACTTCCTGTCACAATAAATATATATATATATATATATATATTATATAGTAGCACTACCCCCGAAGGAGCTGCTGGTTTGTTTTGGGTGGCATGTTACCTCTATTCCTTCGCCGTCTAGGGTATATGATGAGAGCTGAGAAGAAACTGTAATGTCCACACTTTAGATGTCTTTTTCTGTGCTTTATTACCCAACAGGGTACAACAATAAAAGTAGTAGGTGAAGAGGTAGAAAGAGTAGTAGGTTCAGGTGTATAACTTGGTTCGGAAACAATACTGCTTCCTGCGATAAGACTTGCATCGCCACTCTAGCCAGAGTGGGTATTGTGCACCTAGATAGGCCTCTCTCACCAGCCTAACAGCCAGGGTGTCACACGAAAACTTTAGCAAAGTCTCTGCCACAGACCTTCCCAAAGGTGGAGATATATTTGGTTCAGAATCCTTCTCAACGCAGGATTAAGCACCCGGATCTCTCTTGAGTAAACTTTGATGAATTCAGAACTGACAGGCGACCATCATTCAGCCTTTCAATAATGGTGCGTCCTTCAGTGAAGTTCAAGGCCTCTCCTGAGATACCAGCCTCGTGCTCGGTGCTCTCCCAGACAGGTTCTTCATCGGGTGGCTTCCTCCCTCAGGACGGACAGCATAGGACCACTCTGTGATTGTAGACCCAGTCTGACTACCGGTCCTACTGCGAGGGACACAACCCCAGACCAACGTGGTCCCGGAGCCAGGAACACTTAAACATGCACCCCCGGCCATGAGGGCCATGCACAGGGGGTGGTGGGACGACAGACCAGCGATGGACGACCACGAACCAATGACGTCTGTCCCTAAATACTCTCCCCCAGCATGCACAGCGAGGCGATCAACCCCCACTGATTGGCTGCCAAGGAAAAACGCCCAACACCTTCCAATCTTTACACTTCTAATGCTTTCTATTTGGCTTTAGCAAGTCCTTAGTTTTTTTAAATTGAAAGAGTGCTTCTTCAAACATTTTATATGTGTATATATACAATATTGGTTGTAAGTTGAAAGGTCTTCAGCAGACTGTTTTTCAGCCTGCTCCCAGGTTCGGGTCTTGGCCCACATCTGTTAAATGTTCACGTCTCAGAATTCAAATCCACTTTAATTTTGACCCAAAATCCTAGGCAATCGAAAGTTTAAAAAAACTTTCAAGACGTCACTTGCAACCATTATGCAAGCCACACACTTTCTCAAGCCATTGAATTAGGCCTGCACATTAAATGGTCATAGTTGGCACCTTTCTCCATTCATTGGATCACTAGCTGCTCCTGTGAGTTTTGTATAATGGCTAATATTTAGGAGTCACATATTACAGTTTGTAAAGCTATTACAATGGCCCTTTTTCAAGCACATAGGCTTATAATATTACACTGGAAGTCAACTGACTCACCCACACATTCCAAGTGGGTGAAGCATATAGGAGAGACCCTCACACTGAAGCAATGTATTTGTTGGCACAGGGGGTGCCCAGGCAATTTTTTAGCTATGGGCTTCATAGTTGGATACCCCAGGCTTCGGCTCTATTGATTTAATTGACAGAACTCTATTATGAGGTTGTGTATGACTTGGATTAATGTATGATGAACCACAACATTCGTACTTGAGCTATTTTGATACTGTATCTGAATGTACCTACATGCCCGACAAGCAGTGCTATGCAGTACTCTTAAGAGTGTTTAATAATACAGAATAATTGCATATTTTGCATTGCATACTGTCTGCTTTGGCATGTAAATTTGAATTTCTCCCAATGAAATCTACAGGTATCTTTTGAGATAAGTTTCATTAAACCCTAAAAATGAACTTCTATATTTATCTACCATGAAATGTGTTTGATATATCTGTTAAAAACAAAACTGATCCGGCCAGAAATCTAGTAGGTAATTGCACAGGCTGCCTCTGCTGCAACTGAAATCTCCAGCAAAGTTAACGGCCCTTCCGAGTTCTCCTCTGGACTACAGAACACTCCCTTCCTTGACATGAAGATGCCCCAAGGTATCTAGTCCTCCATAGATACAGTAAAGCCAGTATAATACTCCTAACTAAATATATTAAGGACTGATAGGATGCAATAAAATGTAGCTTTTACTGACTTCCCTAAACTCCTGCCTTTTCTTCAGGTCTTGGGCACATACCATTTTATTCCTTGAAATTACCTGGCTGGATGCCTTTGTCCTCCTATTTTCCCCCCCCCCCCCCCCATTTTTTTCCCTTTTTTCTTTATGCACACTTTACCCTTTTCTACTTCTCTTTTTATTATTAACATTCTAAAACCCTGGTGGTGATTCATATCTGGTTTTCATTTGGTAACATATTAATGTAATTGATCTGCCAAACCTGCATATGTTTTGGATCCCTACTATGTTGTACGTAAGCGTTAAACCTTATTGGTGGTTTATGGTTGCACACTGTACCCAATGGTGTATGGCCGTACTCAGGACTCTTAACCTGGTTCTCACTGTCTGGTATGAAATCCCATGTCTCATTACCTCTAATCCTACTTGGGCCATTTTGGCCTTTTTTTTCACCCCTCTGGATTTCCCTTTAGAGGCTGTCCGAGTGGACCCTTGAGCCCACCACCAATATGTTTGCCTTTATTGCCTATGTCTATGGTAGTTTAAATTTTTGACTTGATTTGTTTGCTTTTTCTGACACCTACATTCAACCTTTTATACTGAAACTGTAACAATACTGAGATTTGTGTTTATACGTGCCACATTTTTCAGTAAAAATGTATTCTATAAAAATAATTTTGCTTTTAAGTTCAGATGAAGCTTAAGTTCATATTAGAGCTAATATTTCAGTTGTGAATAAATGTTGGTAAGATGACTTCTTCAACCGCTTCATACATACCTCAGGGCTTCTAGTGTTGACATCTCCCGATCCCACTATTTGATTATATTTAGATTTATTTTTGTTTTATGGAAAATGCAGTTTGGCTTTGAATGAAGCAACTACCTTGCTTGGGTTTTACAATTTTAATGGAATGGGGGGGAGGTTGGGACATGGGGCTGCCGAAGACCCCACAATTTACAAGAAGCTGGTGACTTAGATTTATATATAATCTGAAACAAGAAAATCCCTTTTTGCGTCGTTTTGGCCTTTTTAAATAAACATCAGCAAAAACGTTTAATAAACTTTTCTTTTTTTAGTTTTATGGTCTGTTTTAGGATCAGGGCCGCACATCAAAGCCGTACGGTTTGTACCCTTATTGAACCTTAAGGCTCTAGTTTAGCTCTAAACACTAAAATTATTTGCATTCTTGTCTAACGTTTTATTGCCAGAAATTGACACACATCCAAAGAGAGCCAAAAATGTCTTTAAAAGTTTTAACAAGTCATTTCAATGGAAGGAAGGCTGATTATTTTTTGAAGTGTGAAGCTTCAGGGCCAGCAGCACTCTACTGTAGCTAATGAAAGCTTCCAGCACAATTGAAACCCACTTAAGTGGCCTTTTTAAATGCTGTCTAGTTTAACTTGACTATATTACACTCACAGGCTCTAATTTGCTAAGATTTATTATTATGCAACTCTGAACACAAGTAACTGTCAAAGTTCAAAGCATATCTTACTTTGTAATGATATGAAAAGTAGGGTTTGTGATGTAATGAGACTGTAGCGTTTGTTCAAGTCTTCAGATGGACAACAAACGCATCCAGTATCATAGATATAACTAGGAATTTTATTCCCTAGGATGAAGGTGTGTGTGTGTGTGTGTGTGTGTGTGTGTGTGTGTGTGTGTGTGTGTCTCTTCCCTTTTTTTTTTTCTTTTTTTCTTCTATTTTTTTTTCTCTCTACTTAAATCCCCAAATTGAATATATTTGAATCTCGCTTAACAATCTTGCCATAGTACTATTCTAAATACCGAAACTCTGTCAGGGTGAAACTGCTTTTGGCATATAACGGGAACCAGATCCTATTTGTGTATGGGACTCCAGTTGGGCAATTATGATCACAATTTGGTGTTAACTTGAACTCAAATCAAACCATTAAATACCAAATCATACCATACAGCAGGTCCCAAACCACCATTTTGATCCTCTTCAGCTGGGTACATCTCCGAAAATATGTTAAGCCTATCCAGCAGCCAGTTTGTGTGCAGATCCTGCAGCCTTCTGAGAGATGTGAGTCTACCAGGAGGCTGCAGGGCCAGGTACACGTCATTCTGGCTTTGGCCAGAATGGTGGGGCCGAAAAATATGTGTGTGTGTGTGTGTGTGTGTGTGTGTGTGTGTATATATTTCTTTTTTTTTCTTTTCATTAATTTGGCTTAGGATGGGAGTGTTGAATGTTAACCAACTTAATTTAGGGAGGTAAGTTTTGCATTAAATATGAAGTACATTTTAATTGGTTCTTGGGTTTGAATCCCACCAGAGACACTCGCTGAGGATTTAAATAGTTTAAAAAAAAAATTGTATTTTATTGCCTCAGATTTATTTTTATAAAATGGCAGAAATGCTTTCCCCATGGGTTTTCAGGGTCTTGGCAGCTGTTGGGGCTCATTCACCCTACAATTCTTGCTTTCAGTTATACTTTAATCGGGCACAACCATTGGCAGAACTACTAGGCAGACAGCTGAGCATACATGCACTATAATGCCAAAAGTATTGGGATGTCTGCCTTTAAACAAACACAAACTTTAATGGCATCTCAGTTTTTAGTCTGTAGGGTTTAATATTGAGTTGGTCCACCCTTTGTAGCTATAACAGCTTCAGGTCTTCTATGAAGACTGTCAACAAAGGGTTTAAGAGTGTGTCTATGGGACTGTTTGACCATTTTTCCAGAAGCTCATTTGTGCCATCAAGCACTGATGTGGCTCAAATTCATCCCAAAGGTGTTCTATCGGGTTGGGGTCCGCACTCTGTGCAGGCCAGTCAAGTTCCTCCACCCCAAACTCGCTCATCCATGTCCAACATCAGTCCCTGACCTCACAAATGTGCTTCTGGAAGAACGTCAAACATTCCCATTAGACACACTCCTAAACCTTGTGGATGGCTTTCCTAGAAGAGTTGAAGTGGTTAAAGCTACAAAGGGTGGGCCAAGTCAATATCGAACCCTATGGTCTAAGAATGGGATTCCATTAAAGTTCATATGCGTGTAAAGGCAGGCGTCCCAATAGGTTTGGTAATCTAGTGTATATGAAACACAGATATGCTTGACTTTATGCATACCCAAGCATTTCATTCAGATACAGTACGGAAGAGTTGAAACACCTGTAACTTTTTTTTTTTTTTTCTTTTAATACTCTATTGGTTTTCTCATTGAAATATTCCCCATCTATTTCTATTCAGATGACAAGTCAAATTCTGGATTTCCAGCCCTTTCTGTCCCTGTGACAATGGCCTTCAGGACAAACCTGCTTTAGGCATTATTGGATCCACGTTGATCTATAATTTGCCAAAGGTTTAAAAACCAAGGCAGGCGTGATGTGCCACTTTTTTTTTTTGTTTGTTTTTCTGTTTGTTTCTATAACAAATAGACCCAGACAGCAAAAAATAAAGAAACCTAAAGCGGTTTCATACTCGCATTAAAAACGACATTAACACACATTGAAAAGATTATTCACATTAAATTGATCTTTCTTTATGCGTACGTATAAACATCATTAGAAAGACCACAGTTCCCCTTTAGGCCGGTCACACTCGCATGTATATTAAAATGGTCTGTTTGCTTTTCTTTTTAATGTATTTTTATATAAAACAGAAATAATTTTTCTGCAGCAAAACCTTTGAATAAAATGTCATGTTTACATTTCCTTTGCTCTTTACACATTTTACTTTCTGCTCATGCATTCCATATTTTATGGCTGTGAAGTGTTTATATGTGCAAATAATAAAGAAAAGGTTTTCGTCCTATAATTTCTAATAGAACTTTGGAAATCCTTGGTTTTCTTCCATTGTAGTATAATTGCTATTGTGTAATAATGACTGTTGTGTTTTTTTTTTTTTTTTTTAAAGGAGTCCCCCTTCATCAAATAAACAATAGAGGTGTTTTTTCCCCCAATACAGCAAATGTCTTGACCAGAGAAGGTTCTTATTTCCAAAAGTACCTGATCACATCATAGTGGTGCATCCCCATGTGTGTGGACAGACCTGCATGCCGCATTTTGACAATCAGCATGGATACAAAATCTGCATTTCCATATGTATTGCACTGTGGATTTTAAAGCGGGGTTCAACCAAAATTTTCGACCTTCCGACGGTCGCATACAGCGCGTCACCGAACGTCGGTGCGGCTCTATACGGCGCCTGCGCACCGACGTTCGGCTACTTTCGGAAACTCGTGACGCGCTGTATGCGACGGTTGGAAGGCTGTCAATGAAATAGGAACGCCCAGTCCCGAAGACCATACCCGAAAGCCACGGAGGACATCTATCTCTAAAACGGTAAGTACTGCATTGATTTTAAAAAAAAAAACACCCGATTCTGCTTCCAGTAATTGGCCTCAATCTAATGTTTAAAAATAGTTTTTTTTGGGTGAACCTCCACTTTAAGAATCCCATTAAAGTATATGTGAACCCTCGCCTTGTAAAACCCTCAAGTTTAAAATGGACATGAAAGGCAAAACTTTTGTATATAGATACCCCCGTAGGAGCTTCTGGTTTAGATTTGGGCCTTGCACGTTACCTCAACATTTGTTGTCTAGGTGAAGAAAGTCTGAAAGAACTCCAATGTCCACACAAGATGTAAAACCTCTGTCGGGTTTTATTATTTTGCTCAAACTTGTGAAGTAGGTAGGAAGAAGGGGAAGGTTCAGGTACTCGGTACAGATCACTGAGGAAAACCCCCTAAGCTTCAAAGTCATTCACCCCTCCCTCCTGAGTGGGTATTTCTCACCCGGATAGACCCCTCTCACCTGGCCTAGCAGCCGGAATGAAGCACGAACCAGTTCGCTTACAGTCTCTGCCACAGACTGAGAACAAATTGAACAGTCCGGAATCCTCTGCCACAGGATGTAATACCCAAACTTCCAGTCATACAGTTAAAGAGCCTTTAAGCCAACCCGGCGAACTGTAGGACAACTTTAGTTGTGGATCCCTCCTTAATAAGGTTACCAGGCCTATCCCGAGACATAAGCCTTTCTCTTGGTCTCCTCCTGGGCAGGGCCTCCCCTTCTCTTAGATCATGGGTGCTCAACCTGTGGCTCTCCAGCTGTTTCAGAACTACAATTCCCATGAGGCATTGCAAGCTACTGACTGTTACAAGCATGACTCCCAAAGGCAGAGGCATGATGGGACTTGAAGTTCTGCAACAGCTGGAGAGCCACAGGTTGAGCACCCATGTCTTAGATGGACAGCTTGGAATCCCTCTTGACTTGTAGGCCCCAGTCAGCATAACTGGGCCTAGTGATAGAGATGCAGCCTCGGGCCAACCTGGTCCCATGGCTGGAAATCACGCAAACACACACCTCGTGCTAGGAGGGCCACGAGGCAAAGGACCCCAAAATATGACATCTGCCCCTTAAGTATCCCTTCCCAGCATGCGCAGCGGGGCACCACTCCCACTGGGCTGCTCCCGAGGAAAGACACTTGATGATCTATGGCTTTCCCGTGTTCCAACACTGACCTGTGGGGGTATTGCCACCTATAGGCAACAGTGGGAAAATGCTATCGGGCACAGCCACTGCCAGGACAGAGGCTAATTTGGTATTAACCATACACCCACTAAATTTAACATAGCGCCCAGTCATTTGGGAGTAGGGTGCTACAGATATAAAAAAATATATATAACCCCCCCCTTAATAAAAGTGATCACATTCCCTTTGTTCTCAGCTGCATAAGGGACTCAGGGAAAAGAAACTGCAGTACACTAAACTTACCAGTGAATGGCTGTGCAGGGAGGGGGTTTGATAGAACAAAGTGTTTCCTGCTGGCATTAAAGCGGATCTCCACTCTAAAGTGAAGTCGCGCTGATCGGCACCCTCCCCCCCTCCGGTGTCACATTTGACACCTTTCAGGGGGAGGGGGGTGCAGATACCTGTCTACAGACAGGTATCTGCACCCACTTCCGGCCACACGATACGGGCAAAAGACAGGTTTTTTCCTTACTTCCCATCCGTCCCCCGTTGTATGCTGGGAACACTCGGCTCCCAGCACACAGCGGGAGCCAATCGGCGGTACAGCGCGACGTAGGGAACCGGGCAGTGAAGCCGGAGCGCTTCACTTCCTGGTTCCCTCACCGTGGATGGAGGGGGGAGCAGCAGGGTGACGAGCGATCGCTCGTCATCTGCTGCGGACGGCGCTGGACTCCAGGACAGGTAAGTGTCCTTATATTAAAAGTCAGTAGCTGCAGTATTTGTAGCTGCTGGCTTTTAATATCTTTTTTTTTTTTTTTTAGTGGCACATCCGCTTTAAGCCCTACAATGGAGTGATCACATGACTGCTGATAGCTCGGCTCTCAGGTCTGCTCTGTTCTCTGCCCCTCCAGCATGCACTGGAGTGCTGAACAGGAGAGGGGAAAGGAGAAAGGAGTGGCTGGCTCAGGCTGTCGGCGGTGAGCCAGCTGCCTGTAATATAAAAGCTTTACTTCGCTCTCCTCCAGTGATGGCTCCCCGCTCCTTCACCACTGCCCTACTTCTCCTGTTCATCCTCCAGATTGGGGTCTTTTTTTTTTATTTTTTTATTTTTTTTTATTTATATCTTTGCCCATTGGACACCTAATGTTGATGGAAATGACACACAAGCATCAGCATTTTAGAATTACAATATCCCAAACACCTAGCACCATTTTCTGTCCTACAGATCCCAGGAATCTGCACTGCTCTGTGCATGAGTACACAATAACAAATGGCTACTAAAAAAGAGACATGTACAAAATGTTTTTTTACACAAGAATCACCCAGGATTCACACATTTCTTCATCTTCATAAAATGTCTCCTACAAGAGAAACTGTTCAAAGGCATTTTTTTCATTCTAAACTAAAGTACCACTTTAAGTTTATTTACATATTTATTTAGGCTTAGTAGAATTGAAATGCTACTAGTTGCCTCCTGCTATGTACAAGGCTGTTAGTCCAGCTGCCACCAGTGTTAAATCCCACACATAACATAGATGTGGTCACACGGTCTGGATTAATTATATCTTTTGACCAACAGCAGTATAGATCTAAAGGTGAAAATAAAGTCTCAGGGAGATCTGCACCAACCAGGGCCACATTACAGTTAGGCTACTGTAAGTTATGTTGAGTGTTTAAAGCTATATACACCGATCAACATTGTGACCACCCACCATATAAAGTGGGAAAAAAATGGGGCGCTAACTCATAGAATTTTACCCAAGAATTTGTAAAAAAAAAAAAAAAACTTGTGTAACGCAATCAATTAAAGAGAACAGTGCCACATATCACATGTTAATATAAACTGTAATCTCTACTACCATAGGATCCTATACTCGCACCCATGAATTAGATCACTCACCAGACCTAATTCGCCTTTGGGGGGGAGAAAAGTGACAAGCGGCAGAAGACTAAAGCTAAGCTTCTCCTGCTTATGTTTCCCTGCAGGTGTGTGTGTGTGTGTGTGTGTGTTTGTTTTATTAAACTAATAAGCCATAATCCAAAAAAAGAAATAAAAGGGACAATGGCCCAGTTTCGTGTAGATTCGCGCAATATTTGCGTGGGCAAAGAGCAAAAATTTTTCTCTGCGCCCACGCAAATATTGCGCTTTGCCCGCGATTCATGGAGCAATTGCTCCGTAAATTGTGCGGGCGATATGCTAAACAGCCGGGCGTAAGGCTGCCTAATGTAAATGATCCCGCCGGGGGCGGGAATCATTTAAATTAGGCGCGCTCCCGCGCCGAGCAAACAGCGCATGCTCCGTCGGGAAACTTTCCGACGTGCATTGCGGCAAATGACGTCGCAAGGACGTCATTTGCTTCTAAGTGAACGTGAATGGCGTCCAGCGCCATTCACGGTTCACTTACGTAAACGACGTAAAATTTGAACGTCGCGAGCGGGAAGCGCAGCTATACTTTAGCATTGGTTGCGCCTGCTATTAGCAGGAGCAGCCTTATGCTAAAGTCGCCGTACGGAAACTCCGTACCTTGCGTGCGCAGGGCCCGCGCAACTTTTGTGAATCGGTGGTAGTATGCAATTTGCATACTATACGCCGATCACAATGGCCGCGCCCCCTAGCGGCCAACGCAAGAATGCAGCCTGGGATGTGAAGGCATAAGGAGGCTTATGTCTGTCACATCCTAGGCTGCAGTCGGTGTAACGAGGTTCCTGAATCAGGAGCACTCGTTACACCGGAGCAAGTAAGCCCTTGCGCCGCGCAACCTATGGTTGCGCGGGCGCAAGTGCTTCTTGAATCTGGCCCAATGTGTGTGTTTTAGTATCACCTTCATTTATTTTTTTATTATAAAACCTATACAATAAAAATGCCAGAGTGGTATGAATGCCACCTTTTTTTGAAAGACCCCCCTAAGGTAACCTAAGGTAACCTAATTTTTTGCCATAACTTTCTAGAAACGAATAAACCTGATGGTATTGCGAAATTTAAGAGGTTGGTCTTTTCTCTTTTTTTTCTTTCTTTCTTTATTTTTTTTTTAGATTTTCTATCTTCCAATACAGCACCTAGCAGGTCTACTAATGTAAAGCACATGACAAATGTGAAAGCTCTCATTATTATTATTAACATTTTCTTCAGTTTTTAGAGAAATGTGAATACCTTCTTTTTAACACCTTTCATATTTTCCTAAAAGAAACCATGTTTTCTTCAGTCGGACTCCTAGCATTTTTTGATTTATGCGGGTACACCTTGGCTGGACTAGTGGTTCTTGCCACACAATAACGAGATACAGTAACTTCTGTATTTTAGGCTAATGACAGTTCAAGCTGTCCAGAACTTGGTTGATGGGGTTGCTTTTATGTTTAGTTTTATTAAAGGACTTTTTGAAAGTTTTTTTTTTTTTATGCAAAATGTGTATTGGGGACCCTTACATGATGTAAGGATCATATACACAGTGTGCATGATCCTGGATGTCTATCTATACCAATCAACATTTAAAGACCAACTTCTTTTATCTCCCTTCTCTGTATATAATTTTATTTTTAACTTTCTTCTTCTCCGTGTTTTTTTTTTTTTTTTTTTTCTTTTCTTTCTCTTCAGTCTAACCACCTGACACACACATGGTCCTCTTACTACTCTTCTGTCCTCTGTCCATGCAATGACACAGGCATTGTTCTCCTGTAAGCTCTGAACAGCTTGACGAGCTGCCCCCATGGAATGGGTGCCTGACACCCTGGGCTCAGAGGAAGTGGGTTGAATGTTGCTGGGTGTCATTCAACCCAGAAAAGGACCAGCAATGGGCCATGGAGAACAACTCTCTAAAAGGAAAAGCATCAGGAACTTTTTTTTATTTTTTTAACATCTTTATTCATGGCTTGCGTTAATGCAGATTTGGTGGAGATGTGTCCTTTGTCTAAATATTGTAATTCTCTAAAAGTCGTCACTATTTCCTATCTTACAAAGTTGTACCTAAGCAATACCTGTTCAAAATGTATCCAATCTTGGCAACATGTACAGAAAATTATATTGCTTGTATTTTCAGTTTACTGGTTCTTTAATGTTTGAGCGTATTGCTGTCTCTGTAGGATTTTCATTGACCGGGTTTCTAAGGCTGGATTCACACCTATGCATTTTTAGTGCTTTTTGCATTTTTTGCTGATTTGCTCTACAGAACGTGTTCCATAGGAAACCATGTTAAATGGACTGTGGTGCAAATTTGGAAAATGCAAAAAGCACTAAAAATGCATAGGTGTGAATCCAGACTTAAAGTGAATTATTACTCCATTTAAAAAAATTATGCCTCGTACAGTGGGCATCATAAATGCTGCTTTTAGGGGGGGGTTAAGGTGTGTGTGTGTGTGTGTGTTTTTTTTTTTTTTTTTTTCTTGGGCCTGGTTCACACCTAACCTAGTTGCAGGCTGCAGTTTGCATAATTCAGGTGCATTTTGCTTTTTTTTTTATCTATTAAGGTCTATGGAACTAAAAACCAGAAAAGTCCCTGGCCCTTTCCATAAAATGCACAGATGTGAACGTGACCCATAGAAAACCATGTTAAATGGACTGTAGTGTGTTTCTGCAAAACTGAAAATGCACTAAATGCATGGATTGGAACCAGGCCTAAATGCCCCTCTGTTACCTGTGTGTGAATGAACATATAGGCTATCTAGAAGCAGAAAAAAAGCCAGCTTGTTTAGGAAAGGAGCCTTAGACATGGCTCCCAACTGTCCCTGATTTCGAGGCACTGTCCCTAATTCGGAACAAAGTCCCTCTTTCCTCCTCATTTGTCCCTCATTTTGGTCTGATCTATATAGTTGTATATAAAATGCACTTTCAAAGTGTTTCCCAGTGCTAAACCTTTCATCCAATTTCTAAATTGCTGCATTTGTAAATTCCAAAAGTCAATATAAAGGAATAGTAGTGGTAAAAAAAATAACACTTGTGGGTTTAACCAATCATTTTTGTATACTTCTCCATTTTAAAGGGGTGTGGAAGGAGGCATGTCCTTTGCCTACATACCTTTTCTGATAGGTGTCTCTCATTCCCATCTCAAAATGTTGGGAGGTATGTTTCAGCACAAGCACGCAACCAAAAACCAGCAAAAAGTCCCTGCCCTTTCCATAAAATGCAGATGTGAACTACATTCATAGGAAACTATGTAAATGGACTGTAGTGTGTTTCTGAAACTCACTAAGATACATGGATTGGAACCAGGCCTTTGTGCTTGAGCATTCATTCATTCCAATAGCCAGAATCTGGCCTATGTAATGAATGACTGCCCAAGCACTTGATGTGCCTAACAAAACCTGCCTAAAGCCGCGTTTCTTAACGCTGCTTTTCCTCCCCTGGAGCAAGGTGTCCAGGGGAGGGGAAAAAAAGGCATTTAAAAGTAGATGCCACAAAGTGCCTACAAATTTCTAAATATCTCCAGAAAAGCTTTCTGACTTCCCTTCGCTGATTTAATTGCCTTTTTTCACTTGTGTCTATACATGTAAAAAATGCACACTTGTGTCTATACATGTAAAAATGCACAACGACCAGTAAAGGCATATGGAATGGCAAGAAGTTGTCTGTTCGATTTGCTGTTGCACTACTGTAGAAAATGCTAACAGTCTGTAACAGAAGCTGATCTCAAAGTTCAAAAACAGGCCTTGGTCAATAAAGTTCAGCAAATGTAATTACATTTTTTTCCCCTGTAGAAACATAAGCCTTGTTAATGTCCATTGCCACATGGTTGGGATTTTTTTCCCATCTAACTTTTTTTGATTCCAACTGTGTTCTGAGACCCCTTTGATATACAGTGGGACTGGCTTTTCGTTTCTCTTACATAGTTGTGTTTTTCTTGCCACCTCCATGGGGTAGAAAAGTTTTTGAAGTGGGCACTAGACATTTGATAAATGAGCTGTTGTCCTATTTACAGTAACATCTGCTACATAAATGGCTGATGGTTTTTAAAGTGGAATTCCAGGCAAATTTTAACAAAGGTAAAACCTACTCCCACTTCCATTTCAAGACTGTTCTACAGTATCTACCCAGTAAAAGAAAAGATGCCTATAATTGCCTATTCTGAAGCTGTTCTGGTCCAGTCCCAGCGCTGGCTTTAGTGTAGAGGAGAGGCGGCAACGACTAAAGAGCCTGGTTGATGCCATCACTCCTAGGCTTACTATGGCAAGTGGCGGCTGGTGCTCAAAATTTTTGGGGCAGCGCAAACAAAGATTCTGAAAAAAAAACATCAATTGCAGCCCATCAAACGCTGGCACTGTGCCTCCCAGCACTTACCCTGTCTCGGGTGGGCAGCGGGTGACGGCGGCAGGCAGCAAGCGATGTCCGGTGTCCTCCATATCTTCCTCTATCTTTGCCCACCCTCTCCTATGATTGGACGCCTAAAAGGAGGTGTACAACCACAGCGCCTGTCATTTCAGCCAATCAGGTGACCGTTCACAGACCCGGCTACCTGATTGGCTGAGAGGCGGGTCAGTTAGGGAAGTGATTTATTCGCTTTCCTAACACACAGCTGAGTGAACAGCGAACGTCCAGCACAGCGCCCACTGTTCACCATTTTGGACACTTACTAGAGCCTATGGCCGACAAGGGGGTGGCATTGCATTAATCTATCTATGGGGAGAGAGGGGGAGGCGCCCGTGTGCCCTTTATGGACACACCGCCACTGACTACGGGGCTGTGCCTTCTCTTCACAGGAGTTGGAAGCTGGTTATGCGACTGGATTGGAACAGCTTTATTCATTTATGTATAGACAAAGGAAGTAGAAAAATTATATAGACATCTTTTTTTTTCTTTTACAGGGTAGTCTTGGAATGGAGGTGGGTATAGATGTAGCCTTAGTTTAGACCCTGGGATTACTGACTTAACAATCACTATTGTACTCCTGTCCATCCACAAATATATTGCATTTCAAATTTGGATTTTACCAGCTTGAGAAATAGAAAATCAAAGGTATACTTAAATACGTGGAGGAGGGACTTGGCTGCAGCATTACAACATTTTCTCTTGCTTTCTGTGACTAAATATGCCATGATACCTGGCCACAAGCTGGCATTATAATTTGCCCACAACCCTTTCCACGTGATGTTACTTAACCACACAGAGCTGAGAACCACGCAGGATCAGTAACGGGACTGAGCCCCATGCAGATATTGAGCTGCAAAACATGTACAGTCTGGTTCTGGGGACAGAGCATTGCGCTACGAGCCCACCTAGGTGTTACAACAGCGAATAAATATATTCTTTTGAAACACTGATCCTCAATCCGGTCTGAGACACGTTTTCCGATTTGACCGAGAAGAGTCCTTGAAGAGTCCTTGTTGGCCGCAGAGGAGGGAGGAAACGGAAGCCATCGCCATAATGCCCGTGGAGGGCAGGGGAAGCCGCTGGTGAAGCCTGGGAGAAGCGCTGCCCACCATAGATGGGCCAAGTGCTCCAGGCCCGCCCGGTGTGTTTCTGTTTGCCATCCCCCCCAAAAAAAAAAACTCCAGCCGCCACATTATACTTATCGTTTGAGTAATTCATGTACAGGCGGTCCCCGGGTTCCAAGCATCCGACTTACAAATGGAGAGAGACAACAGGAAGTGAGAGGAAATCTACCCCTAGGAAGGGAAATTCACTCCTGTAAGTTACTATGGGAAAATGGTGTCTCCACCAAAGCTTTATCACCAATCCTTGTTTCCACAACAACTCAAAATCCAATTGTCATAGGGACAGAAAGTGAAGTGAAATCTTATGAACAGGGGCACAGACAGCAACACATAATACAGGGGTGTTAACCTTTCTCTGTGCTATTCAAAAACCATAAAAAAAAATTGGGCTGGAGCTACGCTTACATTTTTTTTTAAAAAATCGAATGTTCCGACTTGCATTAGTAACTTTTCAACACAAGCAGTCCCGAGTTACAAACAAGATAGGGATTTGTATGGAAGTATTTGACTATTGGATGTGTTGCATACTTGCTCCCCTGCCCGCTTCTTTGTTTCCTTCCCCTAACTCCTATGTCCTGTACTGATGCACAGGCAGGTTGGGGGAACCACAGTGGCTGGCAGGGGACTAAAATATTCTACACACCCTGAAGTGCCTTGGTGGCCATTTAAAGCCAATGTACCCTTGAAAACAACTAAAAACTTCTGGACTTCCCCCCCTTCCCTATTGACTCCAAAGAATTTTGGCAAAATTGAGAAATTTCACAAAAAATCTTGGGACGAATAAGTTCTTAATTTTACTTGTCCATACCTGAAATACAAGGGACCGCCTTTAAAGCGCATTTCTGGTATATTTTTACTTATGTGGGTCAGTTTAACATTAAAAAATGCTAATTGAGCCTGGAAATGGGCTGTAATTGAGTACAGTAAAGCAATTTAAATAAAATGCTCTTTATGCGTTTACATCTATTGGACTTCACTCAAGAATGCAGCACTGAAGCTCTAAATTTGTGTGATTAGGAGTAGGTAATAAAAACATATAGGGGCATATTTTATATTTTAATCTCTTTAGTCTCTGCAGCAGCACAGAAAGTAGAATCGTAGGAGTAAAAATCAATATCTTTATTGGTATGGAGATTCAGAGAGAAACTGTATCTTCTGAAATGGATTTCTGCTTTGTATACATGATGTCATCATAATGGGTTTAAATAAATTTAGAGCAAATAACTCCAGGAGCTTGCTGCCTATGTGACCAATGCCTATTGGAAATTCTGAGCATGGAAATGTATATGCACAACTGGGTATTGTGGATAATCATGTGACACCATAGATGACAGCTAAAGAGCGTTTGCATATGTATTGTGATATGAAACTTAATATAGAAGACGAACGGTTCTAGACTCTTTATTTAAAGCTCTTTACATTACAGCCTCTTATTCAGTTATGCAATCTCTGATTTAAAAGGGAACTTGTATGTCCCACAGTAGTGGGGGTGAAGAGGACATGACTAAATACTGTTCCTTTTTTGCCCTGTTTGCAGGGAATCTTTGAAATGCTAGTCTGACGTCGTCTGGAACATAAGTGTTTCTTCAGCCTGTATAAAAACTGGCTTACTTGAAGCCCTGTTGAACCCTTGCTATTTATTACTATAATGCGATTATTTGACATATGCAGGTTGAAATATGTTGGCTCTACCTAGTTAGCGGCTGGCCTGGGCCGGGAGAAAGGGTTAACCAGGGGCAGACTGACCACTCATGGGGCCCCCGGGCAATAGGAGATTATGGGGCCCCCAGGCAATAGATTATGGGGCCACACAGTACACACACACAAAAGGTACTGGAGAGGCGGGGCAGCTATAATCTTGTGATATAAACTTTTTTTTAACACAGATTTTTACATACTGTCCCTGGTTTTACTGAGACTGACAACCCTGATGGGGCCTCCTAGTGGCATGGGGCCCCCCGGCAGTGCCCGAATTGTTAGCCCGCCCCTGGGGTTAACCCTTGCAATCTCAGTTCCTGGGGCAGGCTGAGGTCCAGGAGCCCTTGGGTAGCAAATTTTTGGTTAATTCAGT
The DNA here is from genome assembly GCF_905171775.1 of Rana temporaria. Lineage (NCBI taxonomy): Eukaryota > Metazoa > Chordata > Amphibia > Anura > Ranidae > Rana > Rana temporaria. The sequence continues at coordinate 375,019,034 of NC_053493.1, read as the reverse complement.
TCTTGCTCATGTGGCGGTATTGGGACTCCTGTGCACTAAAGGCACTGGGACTTTCAGAGACATCCAAGCCATGGAGAATGCTAAGATGGGCTCTCACCTCATTGAGGTATACCTGGGCAGCCACACTACAGTAGTTCGTTTAGGGAGAAGGACGTTCATATTGAATGGTTATGCCACACTTGTTCAGTAAGGTTACATTAACAATTTAAGGCTGTTCTGAAGTTGTTCAAAGGGGTGCATGTTGGTTTTAGCGTATTAACCACTTAAGGACCGAGCCTCTTTCTGAGACTTGGTGTTTTGCAAGTTAAAAACATTTTTTTTTTCCTAGAAAATTATTTGGAACCCCCAAACATTATATATTTATTTTTTCTAACACCCTAGAGTATAAAATGTCGTTGCAATAAGGCTCTAAGGTTGGGGGAGTAACTCATAAATTCTTTTATATAATGGATACTTTGTCTTGATGGATATTTTTAATAAAGCTTGAACCATTTTATCATCACTGAAGTCGGTGCTTGATTTTCTAACGATGTTTGTCTTTGGTATGTACAGCGTATATCCTGGCAGACTATTGCACCTGTAACAGTGGGCATTACATTTAGGAGTAGCAGTACCACAAGTTTTCCCTTCATGGTCCATGTGGTGGGAGCACACAATAAGCGCACTCTTGGCACACAACTTCATGCTTCTGTGAATGCATATGTGTGGTGGCTGGGTTTTAAAGCCCACCATTCATGCTGCCACACATATATGCGTTTACATTGTTGGCAAGAGGTTAAAATCCACATTGTATTTAAATTATTTCTAGCCTACTCCTATTTAATCTGAATAATGTTTAAGTTTGTAAATGTACTTTGAACATCCACACTACAGATCTGCTGAGGAGGAGTTTCATAAGGCTGAGTCACTAGATGTGGCTAGGCTACATTTACACCGGTGATTAAGGTCGGTGCAAATTGTAGGGGTACTTTCTCAGCCGCTGAGTGCAGAAATGATCGCTACTGGGTGCACACAACATGCTTCAAGCAGTGATCACCACTGGCTGTGCAGAGAACCGTGAATAGATGTGGCTGCCAGTGACCTGTTAAGGCTTAAAGCGGAGCTCCACCCTAAAGTGGAACTCACGCTGATCGGAACCCGCCCCCCCTCCGGTGTCACATTTGACACCTTTCAGGGGGGAGGGGGGTGCAGATACCTGTCTAAAGACAGGTATTTGCACCCACTTCCGGCCACACGTCTCGGGCAAAAGACGGGTTTTTCCAGACTTCCCGTCTGTCCCCCATTGTGTGCTGGGAACACTCGGCTCCCAGCACACAGCGTGTGAGCCAATTGGCGGGCGCAGCGCGACTCGCGCATGCGCCGTAGGGAACCGTTCAGTGAAGCCGGAGCGCTTCACTTCCTGGTTCCCTCACTGAGGATGGCGGGGGGAGCAGCAGAGAGACGAGCGATCGCTCATCCTCTGCTGCGGATGGCGCTGGACTCCAGGACAGGTAAGTGTCCTAATATTAAAAGTCAGCAGCTGCAGTATTTGTAGCTGCTGGCTTTTTTAATATTTTTTTTTTTTTTACTGGCACATCCGCTTTAAGTTGGCCTCTGATAACCACAGCAGGAATCCGATTCCTGTCGCTACAATTTGCACCAGACTTTGTCACTGGTGTAAATGTGTCCTTACAGCTGCGGACAGCCCCGTCTCCTTTCAGCCTGATATTTAATTTGTACAAGTGGAGAGACTACTGCTGATATTAACACCTGGGATCTTGCCTGCAGGTGTCCACAGTACACTTTGCTGCACCATAGACAATTTAGAAATGTTAATTAGGCCTAAAAAGATGGGCAACATTTCAGCAACCCTAATGCCCCGTACACACGAGCGGAAATTCAGTCGGAAAAACCTTGGATGGTTTTTACGACCGAATTCCGCTCAAGCTTGTCTTGCATACACACGGTCACACAAGTTCTGAACTCTCGACCGTCAAGAACACGGTGACGTACAACACTACGACGAGGCGAGAAAATGAAGTTTGAATTGTTTACGAGCATGTGTCTGAATTTTGCGCCTTGGAATTGCTACAGACGATTGTTTTTTCCGATTTGAGAAACAGCTCTTAATGTTTTGCTGGCAGAAATTCTGACAGCAAAAGTCCGATGGAGCATACACACGGTTGGAATTTATGACCAAAAGCTCACATCGGACTTTTGCTGGTGGAATTTCCACCCGTGTGTACGGGGCATAAGAAATGGACCCTTAGTAACTCTTCACATGAACCAGTTCTGTAGTGTACCAAATTATGGTAAATCCAGCCCCGAGTAACCAAATACTGCAAACTTAATTCCAAGAAACACAGAAAAACAAATCCAAGGATTATAGAGTTCAACATTGTTAAATACCAAGTAATATGTGTTTTTATTTCCATGTATACCCTTTGACTCTTCTCTGTGCTTTTACTGCCAATACTGACTTTTGACTGAACAGAAAATGTTCCTTATATACAAGAACACAGCTCCCCTTATAAGAGGAACAGCTCACAAGTAGAAGCCTTTTCTTTCCGGTGAAGTGTGCTCTTACCGAGTGTTAAGTGTATTTGGAAACATAACAGGCAAATGTAAACCAACCACTGCAGGAATAATGAGCCTTTTAGCGGACGTCTTCAAATTTTAAAGGATGATTGCCATTTAATTTATTTTCATTCTTACGTGGAGTTTGGAGTAATTGTCCCACGTTGCTGTCATTTCTCAATGGGTTGAGACCAAACTAGTACCACTTGACATGAAAGGGCAGTTGACACTGTGCAGCAGTGTGTAATCCCGACAGGGAGCATGAACATAAACACAAGACACGGCCTGGATGACGGAACGTTTTTCATCTGATACGGGAACTTCTATTCCTCTAACGCTGCAGCCTTTTGTGTTATTTAAAGAATTCCTTATGAAGTTCAAAGATCTTCAAGTTTTCAGATGTTTGTAATAGTTGCTAAGTATTTTAAAACTTTCAGCAAGGGTAAAAAATACTTTTGACAATGCGTTAAATAAGGATGACTGAGGGGGGCATTGCTCCCATTCGTCATATGCTTGAAGGTGATTGCTGCCATGTGCCTCATGCCTTAGGTCAGTGATGGCGAAACTTGGCACCCTGGATGTTTTGGTAACTATAGTAATGTCTGGTTTGCCATCACTGCCCTAGGTGATATTGCCTCCTATACTTTGGTGTATCTGTGCCTTACCACCTGTACATATACACGAGAGCCTCATGAACCAGGGCTAAATGCCCAGTGTGCATGGAGCCTAAGGGGGTACTGCTCTCATGCGTTATTGCGTTTGTTAATAAGAAAATGCATTCTCCATCCCCCATTGAATAGGAGTGGGCTGCAAGGTCATAGTTGCTAACAGTTTTTAGCAAAAATTTCATGGACACCATACATCTGCATTATCTCAAATAGGGTTTATGCTGTGATAGTGGGATACCGCATTGATGGCATAGAGGGCCAAGATATGAGATTGTCTGGGAAAATCCAGGACAGATGGCATCTATGTATTGAACAGTGGAATAACGGGTGATGGGGCTTATACATGCGGCCAAGGATATTGGGCCCCATAGGAACAAAGTGGAGCTACTTTCAGAGAGGCACTTAAAGGGAAGGGCCTAACTTGTATGGACTTGTAAGCAAAGAACAACATTTAAGTCTCAAAAGATATAAAAATAGGAACTGCCATCCACATCTTAGGGCTCATGTGAGCAGATGGTGGCTAAGTGCTTAGCCCTTCTGCCTAGCAGCACTAGGGCTGTCAGTTCGAATCCCAACGACGCAATGATGGTACTGCCTGCCTGGAGTATGCATGTCCTCCCTGTGCTTCATCTGGCTACTCTGCTTTCCTTCCACACTCTAAAGAGGTAGGTGAATTGGCTCCTGTCAGAATTGGCCCTAGTATGCTTAGTTGGGGACCTTCCATTTGTAGGCTCCATTGAGGGCAAGAAATTACTGTATGTGAATGTACTATACAGTATGTGTGTAAAGCACTGCGTAAATTGAACACTCTATATAAGTACCTGTAATAAATGTATATGGGCACTTTTGGGCATACACTCTCCATGCCACTATTGCAAAACGTTTAAAGGTGTTAGAAATATGTATATATTTGGTGCTTGGACACATAGTACATTTTTTACTTGCTATAGGCCCATGCACTATGGGTGCATACAGCATAAATTGCGAACATTTCCTCGGATACACAGCTGCTACAAATGGCTGCCACTAGGATTGAAATGCTGTATGTGGCTGTAGGCCATTTTACGCTTTTACTTTGTGCATAGGGGCATACAGCATTGGTTTATGCAAGAAGCAGTATAGGCCCGCCTAAAAATGTGTACAGCTATTTATTAATGGGGATGGCTGCTTGTTGCAGCTGTGTAAACTGGATGCAGAAATATGCTTGCAATTTATGTTGTATGCCCCAAAGCACCCCTGTGCATTAGTCCAAGAAACAATGTACCAAGTGTTGGCACCTTTATAATTGGCAATGGTGTTGCTTGGAGAGTGTAATGACTTTTTTTTAAACCTTATAAAAGCTGACATTCCAGGATAAAGGGAAAATCCCATTGAATCTAGGTGTGTGTGTGTCTGCGTGTGTGTTTTTTTTTTTACTTTGCACTAGCTGAGGGACTGACTGGTGTACTGTTGCTACTTCAGTGTCTAACAGTGTTGCCAACCTACCAGATTGAAATTTACCAACACGACATTTTTTTTATTTTTTTTACCAGCATTTCTAAAAGTTACCAAATTAAAATTTTTAGTAGAAAGTTCAGTATTTAGGCTACAAATAAGTACAATATGCAACTAGAAATGTGATTTAAGGTAGATATTAAAGGAGTTGTAAACCTTTGGGTTTTTTCACTTTAAAGCCCTGTACAGGCGATTGGTTTGTCTGAAGAAAACGGACCGATGGACCATCAGTGAAAAAAAATAGAACCTGTTTGTTTTAAATTTTTCTTTTGGTTAAAAAACCGATAGAAAAAAAACGATCGTCAGTGGGGAAATCCATCGGTCAAAAATCCACGCATGCTCAGAATCAAGTCGACGCATGCTCGGAAGCATTGAACTTCATTTTTCTCAGCACGTTGTTGTGTTTTACGTCACCGCGTTGGACACAATCAGATTTTTAACCGATGGTGTGTAGGCAAGGCTGATGAAAGTCAGCTTCATCAGATATCTGATGAAAAAATCCATCGGTCCATTTTCATCAGACGAACCGATCGTGTGTACAGGGCATTATGCATCCAAATGCATTAAGATGAAAAAACACCATGCAGTCACCGAGCCCCCGTGGGCATGATCCCACGTTGCTTTCCCTTAGCTCTTGTCAGATTCATTGGATGATTGATAACAGTGCAGCCATTCGCTCCTGCTGCTGTCAATCAAATCAGTGAGGCGGCGGGGCCGAGTCATACACTTGGCGGCTATGGCCGCAGAGTATATCACACAGGAGCGTGCCCACAAGGTAACCCCTTCGAGAGCTTCCCAGAGGGGGTTAGCTCTTGTGGGGAGGAGCTGCCGTGGGACCCCAGATGTGGAAGATCGGGACCACTCTGCAAAACGAACTGCACAGTGGAGGTAAGTATGATGTGTTTGTTTAAAAAAAAAAAAAAAAAAAACCTTTTATCTCTTAATGCAAAAAACATAACTCTTATTTTATTTTTTATGTAATAAGTAGCTCAGGGACAGGACTCAGGAGGGCAAGATATTAGAATGGGCACACACGCACGAAATTTGACTGTCAGTGACACTGACAGCAGTGTGCAGCAGCAAAGATCACCCTCCTGAGTCAGTGACAGTCACTCTCCACACCAAGTGGTCCCTCCACGCCAAACAGCACTAACAGTCCTGCTTCTGGCTTGCCTTGCTCCTGTCCCTCCTGAGGCTCAGGCCGCTCCACTTGACTCCCTTGTACCATGCCATCACATGACACTCTCATGCATCACCTCCTACCAGTCCCTTCCTCTGCTGGCACCGGCTGAACACACTTTTTAGCAGGCACCTGAACAGTCTCAGCAGCCTCAGGACCCGAACTGCTCATGTGCATTTTCGAGCGTGTTGCAGATTATATATATATATATATATATATATATATATATATATATATATATATATATATATAATATATATATAATTTTAACTGGCAACCTTTTTCCTCTTGCTCGCAGGAGAAAATTGGCCATTTTTTACTGGTTGCCAGTAAAAATACTGACTGTTTGCAACACCGGTGTCTAATCAGAGGCTAGGGGGTGAATCCTGGACCAGTCTGTATGCATAGACTTCAGTATAACCTTTGGGGAGATGCAGGACATGTCTGGTCTGGAATACTGTATCTGAGCGAACTGTGTATTTGTTGCTGGTAGTTCAGCTTGTTTTTATTTAAAAAAAAAGCTATGCTTGCCTGCTCTGTGCAATGGTTTTCCCGTGATCCTCCTCTAGGGTCCCCTGCCGTAGCTCATGGAGGGTGTGTTTTTAAAAAAAAAAAAAAAACCTTTTAGGCTTTAGAACCTCTTTACTCCATTATTGTACCAAACTTGTACCAAAAGATGAAAAGCACATTTTATGAAAAACTTTGCAAATTCTTTTTTTTTTTTTTTTTTAACTAGGTGTAGTAAAATGTTTACAGAATTAAGCGTGTGAGGTTTATTTTTCTAGTTCGTAAAATGTAAACTTCTTGTGTGGCTTTGTAAACTGATTTGTGGATATCTTCTTTTACAGCCAGCTATGGAACAAATCCAATCTGCAAAGGTTGTCTGTCATGTTCAAGAGACAATGGCTGCATCCGCTGCCAACCCAAACTGTTTTTCTTTCTGCGAAGAGAAGGGATGAGACAGTACGGAGAGTGTTTACATTCCTGTCCTCCCGGATACTACGGACTAAGAGCACCTGACATGAACAGATGTTCCAGTAAGTCACTGTATTATATATGATTCTATTTTATCTGACCCTAAAATGCAATCGTACTGGAATGCTGATGTCCACAACCCCTTGGTTTACCGTGTGCGGTATTTTGTCCTGCGGTAGAGTCTTGTCATGTGGAATGGATTGAGCGTCAACGTATATGTCCAAATTTACCCCAAAACCCCCTCTATCTCTCAAGCATGTCCAAGCATTGTTTTATTCTTTTACCTTCTGTAGTGCAATTTACTTTTTTTATTACCTCCCATTGACCATATTTCAGGACTTGTAAATTGTTGTAAGGGATGTTGCTGGCAAGTTGGTTCCTATTGACTTTGTCGGCCATAGATGGATTGAATCTCGGTCGGCTCAGCAGGGACCAGCCTAGATTTGATCACCCAATCTTGAGTACTGGGGTTTAACCTGCCTGTCCGCTTGTCTACATTTCATTACTGCCAGCGGCTTTAATTGTGTTCTGCTGGCCGAGAAGGCCACAGAATGTGTTGATGGGGTAAACCAAGCACATTTTTTTTTTTCCACCTAAGCAAGTCACTGAAATCAGTAGTCGAGTTTCCACTTTTGCAAAATAAAATATTGTCAAAGGTAAAATCAGTAATTTCTCAGTGAAATAAAACTTGCCAAATCACTCCTGGTCATTCCTATTGGTAAAGCAGATGACTTATTAATGAGCGTGCCTAACTCTCTCTGGATCACAAATGCTATAAACCAATGTTTCTCAATAGCCCTGCCATGGACAACTGCCAGGCTGCAGACTTCCTCCTGCTGGGTCTCAACTTGATATTTATTAAGTGTGCCAGTTCTGTGTCAGCTTGACAGCTACAGCTGTCACATTCTTTGTAGTGCTGTTTGATTACAAACTCTGTGCCCAACTTGTTGGGGGGTGCCTCCCTCACAGGTTGCTATACTGAGTTAGTGGGAAAAAAGCATGGTGGTGCAGAAACCTTGAGCTGTAGCTGTCAAGCCATGGGGGGGGGGGGGGGGGGGAAAGCAGTCGGTGCTTGGATAAGACGAGGTGCCCATGGGGATGGCAGGAGGTGCAAAGTACTGCACCCTCCATGCTCTACACCTGATGCTTGGTTTGACCTAAAACATCTAGGGTAAAGGGGACCACCATGCAAGAATGAGGGGACACTCGCCACTAATGAAAGGAACACACTGACCACCATTGTAAGGGGGTACGTGGTCACCAGTGTAAGGGCACATGCTGACTGCCAATGTAAGTGGAGTACTGACCACCGTTGGAGTACACACTAACCATGGGGTGGGGGGGGGGGGGAGAATGCTGATTGCCAGTGTAGGGGGCATACTGTGCATTTACCATCTGTATAAGAAGGCATGCTGACCACCACTGTAAGGAGGCATGTTGAGTGAAGGTAGCACACTGACCACCAACACGGGGGCACTTACTCTTCACCAATGCATTCTGACTGTTGCACAGTATGCTGTATATTGTACATTACATAGCCCTTCACTGTATGTTCTGTATAATCCTATTCTTTCATAATCCTAGAATTAATGCATATAAATCGTATTTTTACTGTTGGGAATGAAAGCTTTTGTAAAGACTTTACCAGGTCCTATTCTCACAAAGGTTGGGAACCACTGCCATTATTGAAACTTTCCAATAGATTTGATCTGGTTATTACAAGTATAAATACAAGTATATCCCTTTTATGATTTATATTGTACCTATAATTTAGAAATTTGAGATGAACAGGGTCTCGTTGACCTTTTTTATGCACAGATTTTCATTGCTATCTAGCATACAATATGTAGAATAAAGTCAGATTGTATGTTGACTCATGGCCTTGTTCTGTGATATGCAATCAAATTCTAAGATACGTTCACTCCTACTGCTTAAGGGCTTCTATAGAGAGGATGATAAAAGTTTCCATAGATTATATAAAAGGCTATATAATCTTTGCGATTTTTTTTTTTTCCCACCATCATAGGATGATACTTGTCACATGATCAACAATCAGTACACAGAGTAGACTATACAATGGGTAGCCTAACAGACAAAATTTGGCCTTTCATGATAATCTAAAGTCCTCACTATGCTGCTTTAACAAAACTTTTATTCTTTTAATATATGTTCACTCTCTTAAAAGGCTCCCCCACCCCTCAAAGTATCACAATACATAGCATGATTACAAGGGACACTTCAGGGTGATGTTTTGTGGAAAGCTCTAATTTTACCACATAAATCAAACATTCTTTAAATCTCTATATTCAAACACATTGGTGATGTCACTTTTAAAAATTCCCTTGTTTGTTGGATTATGCCTTTGATCACAATGCACGCACTTCATGTCCTTTTTGTTTCTGTTTCCTAATTCTTTTGTGATAGAGATGTGTGTATGTATGTGTGTGTGTGTGTGTGTGTGTGTGTGTGTGTGTATGTGTGTGTATGTGTGTGTATGTATATATATATATATATATATATATATATATATATATGTATATATATATATATATATATATATATATATATATATATATATATATATATATATATATATATTGGGCCAGATTCACAAAGAGATACGACGGTGTATCTACAGATACACCATCGTATCTCTGACTTACACTGGTCCTAAATCATAGAATCAGTTACGCATAGATATGGCTAAGATCCGACAGTGTTACACTGTCGGATCTTATTTTCGATTTAAAAATGGCGCCGGGGGCGTTCCCGCTGATTTACCTTGAATAATATGTAAATCAGCGAGATACGCAAATTCACGAACGTACGCGGACCCGACGCAGTCTTCTTACGACGTTTCCGTAGCGGCTTTCCCGTCGTATACTTACCCCTGCTTTTATCAGGCGCAGCCAATGTTAAGTATAGCCGGCGTTCCCGCGTCGAATTTGAATTTTCTAACGTCGTTTGCGTACGCCGATTCACAAACGCGCGCGTCGCAAGTCACGCTCACGTTGAAACCACTGACGTCCTAGTGACGTCAGTGGGAGCAATGCACGCCGGGAAATTCCCCGGACGGCGCATGCGCATTTAAATCGGCGCGGGAACGCGCCTGATTTAAATGGTACACTCCCCCTAGCCGCGGAATTTGAATTCCGCCGGGGGATTTAGGATCCGCCGCCGCAAGTTTGGAGGTAAGTGGTTTGTGAATTAGCCACTTGCCTCTCAAACTTGCAGGAGCGGATCTTGAATCACGTAGATCAAGCGGATCTATAGATCCGCTGATCTACGTGAATCTGGCCCAATATCTCTATTTTTTTTTTTTTTTTTTTTTTTACTTTTATTTGGTAAATATCTTAATGAAAACTAAATGCTAGTGTATGGGCAGGTAAGTGAAGAAAATGCTTAGTTTAAATTCTTTTTTTTTATTTTTTTAGAAAAGTGTGTTTTTTTTTTAGTTTTTTTTATTTATCTTTTTGAGTGCAAGGTGAGCACACAAAAAACATACGGACATCTGTTTCTCTCTCTGGAACAACCAGCTATGTAATTTTCATATCCTAGCTGGTGATCACATGATGAACAATTGAAAAACTTCTGATTTCTAGTCTGCCTGGGCAGCTATGAGTGGAAGCCTGTTACTAATTTCGAAGTATAATGTTGATTAAAGAGACCCTTAAAAGAAGCACATATATTAAATGCTTACTAGGCATGTGCAAAAGGGAAAATTGTTTTTTGTTTCGTTTTAATTCGTTATTTAATTAATTTCGTTAAGCTAGATTCGTTACATGTGTTAAATTCGTTTTCGGAATACGTTCGTTTTCGACCGAATTTTGAAAAATCCAGACGGATTCGAAAATATTTCGACCGGATTCGATAATATTTCAATCGGATTCGAAAACAAATTCTATTCGAATCGAATTCGATTCGAAAACAAATTTGAATGAAAATTTAAAGCAAATTTGAATCAAAATCTAAAAAATATAAATCGATTTCTAAAAAAGAATACAATAAAATAGAATATAAAATAATAAAACAATAGAATGAAAATCAAAGAATAGTAAAGAACAGAACGGAATTTAATAGAATATAATCAAATACAATATAATATGACCTGGCTTCTTCTATCTATCTTCTATCTATCTTCCATTTTCTGAAATTCGAAATTCATATAGAATGAACTCAAATTCGAATAGAAAAATATTAGAAGAGTAGAATACATATATATATATATATATATACTCTACTCTTCTAATATTTTTCTATTCGAATTTGAGTTCATTCTATATAAATTTCGAATTTCAGAAAATTTTGTGGATTTTGATTCAAATTTGCTTTAAATTTTCATTCGCATTTGTTATCGAATTGTTTTCGAATAGAAGTTGTTTCGATATTCGATCGAATTTCGCCCGCGGGTTTTCGATTTGAAAACGTTTGTTAGGATTCGGTAAATTCGTTATTAGAATTCGGGAATTCGTATGCACCAGAATAATGAAAAATTTGTCCGAATTTCGATTCGAAACTAAATGCACATGCCTAATGCTTACTTGCAGGGTTTTCCTGTCCATAAATTATTTGACTGCAACGTGCCTTTTGACCTTGCTAGAAAATATAATTGGTCACTAGCCCCGCTTTCTCCTTGCATGTTTTAGCCCTTCCCTCTTCTGGGAGCGTCCAAATAGTCTGTGCTGGCCAAGCTCCATTACCCCTGTTCTCACCTTTCTAAAACTATAGAGCAAGGATATCAAACCCTGTAGAGGTGGAAAAGGGACAAGGAGTGAAAAGGAGGGACAACAGAGGGAGGTAGAGAGAAAGAGGTAAGCAAAGTTACTCCTTTCAGTTACTGTAGTAGTCAACCCTTCACCTCAGTTTCCTCCTTTTACATCAAAAGGCCCCCACTATACATCAGTCTTCATATCAAAAGCCCCCCTTTTGTATCGGAACGCCCCCTTTGCATCAGAGAATTCCCCTTTACATTAGGAGACACCCCCCCCACCTCACCCCAAAAGCCTATTTTTCACAACAAAGTCTCCTCTTTTTACGCCATTAGTTTTCACACCAGTAGCCCCCCCATATACCAGTATCTCTTCCTTCAAATCAAGTCCCTCATTCATATTAGGAGCCCCCTTTACATTAGAAGGCCACAATTTACATCATAAGCTCCTCTGGGCTGGAAAATATTCTTTCTACTGCTGGGACTACTGTGGCACCAGGCCTGGTTTACAGCAAATGGCAGGAGGTGGGGTGGAGAAGGTGAGGATAAAAGTAGACTTCAGATGCAGTGTTCTAGCCATGCTCGCTACTTTAAACCATCTGTAATGTACAGTGAAAGAGGGGTGGCCTGGTAGAGTAGCAATCCATCTGCCGCGTGGCTGTGATTTATGGGTAGATCGCAATGACCGATTGCTGGCCCCTGTTATAGGGTGTTGCTTGTGTTACGCCACTAAATCAGCTGGGGCTACTGACATTGCATCCAAGATTGTGGCACCCTGTAGTTTCAGACCTTTCGCGTGTGTAGACAAAGGAGGCGTTTAACGAGTAAATGACATGCATCTTTTTAGAAAATAAATGGTTTGAGGACAGGGTCTCTTTAATGGCCTTTGAATAGTTCCTCAAAGTATTGAGGTTAGAAACTGATTCTTCAGCTACCCAAATGCATGCCTTGCAAAAAGACTGTAAATTTGCCATTCAATGCTTACCTATTTATCACTGCTCTGTTCTAGAGTAATGTCCCTCAAAATTCACTGGGAAGCTGAAACTTCTAAGAGAGTCAGTCTTCTGTGTTCCCCCTCCATAGCCCTCACTGGTACCACCTATTAATCTATGCGTCTTTACAGGTCACTCTATCAATATAGAGGTCAGAAGAAGGAACCACTGAATGCTTATGTCATCACTCACGAAAGTGTTGGTTTCCCAGAAGACCTGAGGGACTAGTCCTCTAGAATAGAGGGGTGTAGAGGGGTACAGCAAGCAGGGAAGGTAAGGATTTATAGGCTTATTTTGCAGGGTAGGCATTGGGTCACTTTACTGTATCCAGTTACACTTCTACATTGTACATCGAGTGAAGGTGCTGTGTTGGTGGCCCTTAAAGACCAGAGTTTAGCATTGATGCTCTAAATACGGTTTTACTCTAAAACGGTTTTAAAAAGTATTAGAGTTGGCTTTTGCCAAATTTCCCAGACAGTGTAATAAAAAAATGTCTTTATGTCACTTTGCTTCAATCATCTTAACCGATCCTCTTTGATGTGACTGCAAGTCTGGCATAGTTCACTAATCCTGCCTTTGTTGAGCATTGCGCCGCAGCACATCATTTATGTAATTTTCTTGTAAAGTGTCTGTATTTTTTAGGCATTTTAATTCTTGTTATCATTTGGTCTGACCTTTGAACAAACTGTTGCTGATTATTTGTGTCAAAGTTTGTAAATCCAAACTTGAATCGTAATCATCGGTCTTTCGGTTTGCTGCAGCGGAGCTGAAAAATGAGAATGGCAATAAAAAAAAAGAAAAGAATTGCAAAGCGGCTCGCCAAATTGAATATTTTAATTAACATTCACCTATCCACATTCTGCAGTCTCTGGATTTAGTAGCATCTTATACTGCATTAGCCTTTGATTTTTAATGCAGAAAGTTTAGTTGATGACCTTTTTTGTATTGTCTAATTAAATTGTTAAAGGTGCAAGCCTTCAGAACACACAGGTAGGTAGATTCACAAAGAGTTAGGCCAACTTATCAGTAGATAAGTCGACCTAACTCAGCATCTACGCCGTCGTATGTTTAAGCGTATGCTCAAACAGAGATGTGCTTAAACATATCTAAGATAGGACGGCTTGCGCCATCCTATCTTAGATTGCAATTTTTCGGATGGCCGCTAGGTGGCGCTTCCATTGCGGCCGGCATAGATTATGTAAATGAGGCCTTAGGTGGCCTAAAGTTATTCCACTTATGAGGTGGAATAACAATGTTAAAGTATGGCCGCCGTTCCCGCCGCAAGGTTCGAATTTTTTACGCCGTTTGCGTAAGTCGTCCGGGAATCGGGAGTTGCGTCGTTTACGTCCACGTCGAAATCAATAGGCCCGTACGGCGTACTTAGCCGCAATGCGCACTGGGAAATGTAGGCGCCCGGCGCATGCGCAGTTTACAAAAACGACAAAAACATGAGGTCAAGACTCCTTACCATTAAACACGCCCCCTCCAACCCATTTGAATTAGGCGCCCTTACGCCCGCCCATTTTAGGCTACGCCGCCGTATATTGGCAGGTAAGTAGATTGAGAATCACTACTAGCCTAGCTAATTTACGGCGGCGTAGCCTAAACACACTAAGCTACACCGCCGTAACTTTATTCCACTGTACGTGAATCTACCTAAGGGTTCCTTCAGGCCTTAGATATTTTCATTTGAGTTTCTAAACTGTTTGGGTATATTGGTAATCTATAAATCTATAAATTTTTGTTCCCCTAAATATTACGAATGAATACTGTATGCAGAGCTGGACACCCAATACCACTTGTGGCGCATCTTTCTGCTGGCGTAGCGCATCTCATATGCGCTACGCCAACGTAACTTTGAGAGGCAAGAGCAGTATTCACAAAGCACTCGCCCCCTACGTTGTGCCAGCGTAGCCTAAATTGGCCGGCGTAAGCCCACCAATTCAAAGTAGGGAGGTAGTGGGCGTGATCTATTAAAATGAAGCGTGACCCCATGTAAATGAAGGGCCGATCGAACGGCGCATGCTCAGAATCACGTCGCATTTACTCCCTAAGATACGCCGGCTCAATGCCTACGATGTGAACGTAACCTACGCCCAGCCCCATTCACATACGACTTGCGTAAACAACGTAAAATACGACGGCTGTTCCGTCGTCCATACCCTAACATGACTTACGCCGGATGTACGCCTTACGTAAACGGCGTATACTACTGTGGGCACAAGTACGTTCGTGAATCGGCGTATCTCGGTCATTTGCATATTTGACGCGTAAATCAATGGAAGCGCCCCTTGCGGCCAGCGTTAATATGCGCCCAAGATACGACGGCGTAGGAGACTTGCGTCGGTCGGATGAGGCCAAAATTCAGGCGTATCTTCTTTTAAGAATTGGGAGCATAGATACGACGGAGCATCCATGCACTTACGCGGCGTAGCAGAAGATACGTCGGCGTAAGTGCTTCAAGAATCCGGCTAATATTGTCTAGAGCCCCAAGGTCCAACCTGCTGCCCAAGGGGTATTTGTTTCGAAGAACCCTGTACTCTGTAGTAGGAATATTGATATGTAAAACTATATTTGTAGCGCACTCAAGCAGTCTTTTCTGGAACATATCTCCAGTCATACCTTCAGCATGTGTACAATCTGGCAGTCTACTGTACATGTCTGCAGCCTCTGGTAGTCCTCTGTATCATTACATGTACTACTGAATATTGTGTAGAGCAGGGATCCTCAAACTATGGCCCTCCAGTTGTTCAGGAACTACAATTCCCATCACGCCTAGTCATGTCTGTGAATGTCAGTGTTTTACAATGCCTCATGGGACTTGTAGTTCCACAACAGCTGGAGGGCCGTAGTTTGAAGATCCCTGGTGTAGAGCTTTGGTGATATCAGGGAGCAGAGCTGAAGTCTCACAACCAGTTAACTACTGGTCGAAGTCAAGGAAATTGTTAGGACCACAAAGAATAGAAAGGCTGGAAAAATCTTTTTTGTCACCAATAAACTTCACAACCATACAAGGCAGACCCAAAGAGGTTAAAATACCCTATTACGTTACCTCAAGTGCTTGATTAGCTTATTTAATATAAGGGCAGGTGCTTGGTGGGAAGGTCCATTGACTACAAAAGCTGTCTCATAGGGAAGAATGTACAGCTTTAAAAGACCTGCCTCTTGGTCCAGCTGATTAAGACCACCACGTTATGGCTTTCATTGCTTTGCCTTTTTTTGGGGGGCTAAAATTGCAAATTTCAATTGTTCAGTCAAATTGTGTATGGCCAGCTTTAGGGTCTGAAAGCAACAACAGGTTCTAAGAAATGGATTGATTCTCTGCAAGCACTAGTCAAATTTTAAGGTTTAAGACTATGTCTGAAGCTGATTAGCAGATGAGAAGCATCTCTAATTCTTAGTAATACTATGTTGATGCATAAGAACCATGAGTGTGTGTGAACAAAAAATGGGTGTCATTCTGAGCATTTGAGACCTTCCGGGCCCATGGCACAGTCCAGTGACTTGATTTGAGCTACTAAAATACATTTTTAAACAAAGCCTCTTCTGCTCAAAAGTCATAGATCTGTGCCCATAGGGTTGCTGATTGACTTTGATTGCTTTTTTATATACCGTATTTATCGGCGTACAACACGCACCCTAACTTTAAGAGGGAAGTTTCAGGGAAAAACTTTCCACAGCCCCCTGCGTATAACACGCAGGCACAGTTTACCCTCTATTTTCAGGGTAAAAAAAGTAAGTGTTATACGCCAATATATACTGTGTGTGTGTGTGTGTGTGTGTGTGTGTTTATATATATATATATATATATATAATATATTTTGTGTGTGTGTGAAAAAAAAAAATCTATAAAATT
The DNA here is from genome assembly GCF_905171775.1 of Rana temporaria. NCBI lineage: Eukaryota > Metazoa > Chordata > Amphibia > Anura > Ranidae > Rana > Rana temporaria. The sequence goes on along the minus strand of NC_053493.1, from coordinate 375,002,605 downwards.
GGAAAAAGCCTTGGGGAGTTTGCAAATGGTTATTTCAGAAGTTCTATATTTCTCAGACAGAATGAGACCAGAATGATTTATGCAATACACCAAAAGTGCGAGGATCGCGCTGTATGAAATGAGTTCCAAATGCACACGGCTGTAACTCCATATGTCTGCTGATAGTTTGCATTGATGCTGAATATAGTGTTACAGAAATGAGCCACAAATTCCCCATAATGTACCTGATTTATAATGTGTGCGCCCATTGTTCCTCCAGGTAGAAAAGCGTTCTGCCACAACACATACTCTATTTTTCCTGACCTATTTCCAATCTACTAAAAGAGGATAATGTAGATATATTTTATTGAAGGAAGAACTTGGCTAAACCCTATTGTATTTCCGATACTGGTCTGTTATATGACCAGTTAGGTTACAAACTCCTTCTTCTTTTTTTTTTTGTGGGGGGGGGGGACCTGTTTATGTTCACTGACTGTCATAAACACTGGGACCAGTCAAAACTTAAGATCTGTGTTTGACAAGTACGAGAGGGGCCACCAATGATGGTGTTAGGAAGCCTATCATGGCGCCTGCTGCCACCTTACTAACTTTAACCACTTGACCACTTTAAACCCCCTTCCTAACCAGACCAATTTTCAGCTTTCGGTGCTCTCACATTTTGAATGACAATTAGTCATGCAACACTGTACCCATATGAATTTTTTTTTTCCCACAAATAGAGCTTTCTTTTGGTGGTATTTAATCACTGCTGTTTTTTTTTTTTTTTTTGCGCTATAAAAGAAATACGGAAAGTTCTGTGTAAAAAAAAATTGCATTTTTCTTAAGTTTCTGTTATAACATTTTGCAAATTTAGTCATTTTTCTTCATAAATTTTGGCCCAAATTTATACTGCTACATATATTTGGTAAAAATAACACATTGGCACCATAGCTTGACTTGAATAACAATCTCTGAAAATTGATCACACCTGAAGTACTGGTGGCCTATCTCATTTGAGACCCTAAAATGCAAGTAAAGTACAAATACCCCCCAAATGAATGGCTAATACAGTGGGATGGATGGCTGGATTAGGCTGCAGTTGTCACTGAGCAGCGCTGTGGGCACTACACATGCAGCCCACAGCGCTTCTGCATCCGATCTCCCCTCTCTCCGCTCACACTGTATGGAGAGGGGAGAGAGGAACCGGACATGCAGGTTTTTTTACATGTGATCGTTGTCGGCGGCCATTTACCGTGATGTGGCGGGTCCTCTGGACCCGGCTGTCAAGGATCCTCCCGTGTGCGCACCCCTGGGGGTTACCGAGCCACACTGTAGCCGTCATTCGGCTATAGTGTGGTTGGCAAGTGGTTAAGAAGAATGCCAGACAGATCTTAAAAAGTCAATAAATGGTTATGTTTTAAAAAAAAAAATGGACACTAGTTCTGGTGAAACCCGGGATTCCCTCACTTTGGAGGCATTTCCTCTTGCTTCCCATTTTTGGCTATGGGACAGGAAGTGAAGGGAAATCTCTGCTGTGGGCCACAGATGTAAAAATAAAAAAAAACCTGCAGGGGTTAGAGCTCTCTTACTCTATACAAAATGGGGGGAGGGGGCGTAAAAGTGTTTCACTTCCATTAAATTTATAGGTTTTTCATACTGTTCGCCTTCTGTACCATGCTGATGCTGACATGACTCCTAGTTGTCTGTTTCTCCAGTTTCATTAAGCCATTGCGATTGTGGATTGCTTACTTCTACCCTAGGCTGATTTTCTCATCTGCCATTTGATCCTTGTCGACCCTCTTAGGCCGCGTACACACGGTTGGTCCAAACTGATGGAAACGGACTGAAGGTCCGTTTCATCGGTCCAAACCGATGGTGTGTGGGCCCCATCGGTCAGTTATTCTTTGGTCAAAAATGTTAAAATTTGCTTTAATATTGAACCGATAGATGCCTAACCGATGGGTCAAAACCGATGGTTAGTATGCAATAGCATCGGTTAAAAACCCACGCATGCTCAGAATCAAGTTGCCGCATGCTTGGAAGCATTGAACTTCATTTTTTGCAGCACGTCGTTGTATTTTACGTCACCACATTGGACTGAACTGATGGTGTGTAGGCACAGCAGACCATCAGTTCGCTTCATCGGTTAACCGATGAGAACTTGGACCGTTCTCATCGGATGGACCGACCGTGTGTACGCGGCCTTGCTGTATTTTTTGGTTCCAAACATTAAGCTCTGGAGACGGCCAGAATTTTCTGGTTTCCAATTACAGGGCTATTACACGGAAGGGTTGGGGTGGTCTTTTGGCAAGGACTTTAGAGTTTTAGCTTACTTGAGAATCTATGAAGCAAGAGTAAAACGTTATTTTTAGATCTGTTAATGAAGGTACGGTTGGGATCCATGTAGGAGTAACTAGCAGGACTAAGAAACCAGCGGAATGACTTCATATGTTTACAAGACTTGCCTTTTTACTATAATTTTGGGTCTGTGGGCAACACAACTCTTATGTTGGGACCGTGTTTCTCAACTGGTACTGGCCAGCTCAGTAGATTGCTTTAAAAAAGGCCTGAATTCTTTCCTAAATGTACATACTATAACTGGGTACTGAAATGTTATAGGTAAAGTTGATCCAGGGAAAATTCAATTGCCTCTCGGGTGATCAGGAAGGATTTTTTTTCCATTGCTGTAGCAAATTGGATCGTGCTTTGCTGAGGTTTTTCGCCTTCCTCCTGGATCAACTGTGGGTGAAGGATTGTGTATATGGGACTGTATGATATTTATATATGTAACCTTTGTTCAGTCAAGGCACCCTTTAAAAATTAACAGTCTCAAGGCACCCCATTCTAAAATGTTCGAATAGTTTTTATATAATGCAGCAACATCCAAACACGCAAGACACCTAACATTAGAGGTAATTTTATTCTATCAAAGCAAATATACTTTTGCAAACTGATACTGGCTAGTATTCCAGTTTTTCTCCAACACTCGGCGAATGTGACCTCCAACGCTGATAGGTTGTAAAAGGCTGTGTTAGGACCTTCCTCATTTTTTGGGGTTTAACAGTGGAAAAAAAAGTTGAAAGTATTTTTAATTAAATAATAATTTTTTAATTTGTATTTTCCCCCTCTTTACAGGGTGCAGAATCGAGAATTGTGATGCTTGTTTTAGTAGAGATTTTTGCACAAAGTGCAAAGACGGTTATTATTCTCACAAAGGACGTTGTTTTAAGGAATGTCCAGAGGGCTTTGCGCCTTTGGATGAGAGTATGGAATGTGTAGGTAAGTGGATTCTGTTTACAATGTGTGTTTGATTTTTTTTATTTTTTTTTTGTTCCATTTCTTACTTTGCAAGATTAGGAAGAATATTGAATGTCACGACACTGAATCATACTTATTGAGAAACATTGGCTACAAATGACCTCTTTAATCAAGGGCTAACTGACACCATGTTTTTCTCTCCATTTACTAGATGGATGTGAGGTAGGCCCTTGGAGTGAATGGGGAACATGTAGTAGAAATAACAGGACATGTGGGTTCAAGTGGGGCCTGGAGACAAGGACACGACAGATAGTGAAGAAGCCAGCAAAAGACACAATTCCTTGCCCAACCATCGCAGAGTCTAGAAGATGTAAAATGGCTCAAAGACACTGTCCAGGAGGTAAGAACAAATTCTCATTCTTAATCTAATACATGGGTTGCTTTTGCTAGATGTAAACACCAAATTAACTTTGCGTTTAAACTGGCTCTATATATATTCCAGGTGCATCAAAACAAACTGTGCAAAGTTAATTTTCTTTAGAAAGAATGTCCCTCACAAGCATTAAGCATACTATACAGAAGGACCCTTGTTTCCTGTTTGGAAACAGAGGTCTTTCTGCAGAGGTCTGACACGCCCCCGGCTGAACCAGGCCCATATCTCTGCAATCAACAGATCTTGTGCTCTTTGAGAGTTCTAGGCCTGATTTGGCAGCAAGTGAGTCGGACATCTGCAGAGAGACCCGTGGCTTGTTTCAGTATTCCGTAGAGTTGGACTGACCATATTTATTTAGGCGTCTCATTTTGGAGGTAGAGTTAAAGGAAACCTGTAGAAAATAATAATCAGTCCAAATTCCTAATCTGTACCTTCACTTCAAGTCAGTTGCTTATAATAATAATTTATAAGTAACTGACTTGAAGTGAAAGTACAGATTGGGAATTTGGACGGATTTTACAGATCTGCTTGTTTCTGGTCGGTGTCTTAAAGTATTTTCAGAAGGGAATTGTCAATAACAGCCTCTGTATGTCCTTCGCTAAAAGTTACCTTTAAATAATGTTTTATAGGCTGACTTGCGGTACATTTTTCAGGGTTAATGCAGTCATTAAAACCCCTCAATTGTATACATGGCCGCCTTTTAGACAGCATCTAATTTTTCTTTGTAGCTTTTAATGTACTGTATGTGTATGTGTATGTGTATGTGTATGTGTATGTGTATATATATGTGTGTGTGTGTGTGTGTGTGTGTGTGTGTGTGTGTGTGTGTGTGTGTGTGTGTGTGTGTGTGTGTGTGTGTGTGTGTGTGTGTGTGTGTGTGTATATGTATATATATATATTATTTTTCAAAGCTTTCGATTTTTTTTTTTATGACTTTCTATTGCATGATCGATACTTCATAGATCATTCTTCTCATTCTCATTCTTCTCAAAATAAGCCTGATGCCTTTTTAATGAAACTTCAAAGTAGAAAGTTGATCAGTACAGGGTCAAGTGATGGCTAAATGTGTGTAAACCTAAACGCTAGGTTGATAATATTAAATTTTTTTTTTTTTTTTTTTTTTTTAAACCTGTGGCTTTCATTAAAAAAAAAAAAATACTGTGATCCTGCTATTAAAGTTCTTGTTTGGGTACTTCCTATAGGGTGAGAACATGCAGTCCCTGACTCCCCGGAGGGCTCTTGTGCTATTATCCTGTCACATGGGCTTCCAATGAAGACTACATGGGCCGTTACACATTAGGCAGTCATAGTGCACTGTTGGTCACCATAAAAAAAAAAAAAAACACCCCGCAAGAGGCTGTAGGAGATCGGCAGCATGCAGATGTAATAAAGGATGATAAAAGAGAAAACAATATTTTGGTAAAAATTGAGTTTTAGGCCTCGTACACACGACCGGCAAATCCAGCAAGAAAACTGCTGGCAGAGCTTTCTTGCCGAGAAAACCGTTCGCGTGTACGAGGCTTTCGGGTTTCTCGTCGGGAAATCTGGCCAGAATCTCAACGAACAAAATAGAGAAACTGCGCTCTATTTTCTTGTCGGCCTGTTTGCCGACGAGAAACCCGAGAGTGTGTATACTTGCCTGTCGCCGTGAAAACCTGCGCATACTCGAAATGACTTTGACGCATGTGCGGTAGCTTCCACGGCATAGGTAGCGTGAAGCAAGATCGTGGCGATGGCATAGAATGTGACGGGCGCATGCTTGTCATACGTGATGACGTCACACGTTCTTGCCTTTCAAGAGAACCACGGTTCTTTTGAAAGATCAGTGTGTACACTTGGGCGGCAAGAGATTCTTGCCAAGAATCTCGTCGGGGAAAAACAACGTTTTTTTTTTTCCTGACAAGATTCTTGCCCGTGTGTACGAGGCCTTAGTGAACTTTTTTTTAACCAGTACCAGGGACACTACATACCAGTGGCGGCCCGTCCATAGGGGGCGCATGGGCGCCGCCCCCCCTCCCCCCAAAGCCAGTAAAAAAAAAAAAAAAAAAAAAAAAAAAAAATTTTTTTTTTTTTTTTGGGGCCCTTTAAGAAAAAAAAGGTCCTTTAAGACAGTGCATGTTCAGAGTGGGCGCCGGTCAAAGACTCAGTGCACTGCTATAGCATCATTGAAGCGTCATGCCAATGCAGCAGGCAAGACGCTTCATTTGCAGTTTTTTTTTTAAGCTCCGTGGCTATGTGCTGTGCGCCATGAGCCAATCACTCTCCAGTGTCTCCACTCTCCTCTCTAATTGGGTCCTGCTGCTTCCTCACTGCAGAAGGAAATGGGCGGTGCTTTCCCCAGGGCAGTGTTACTTTCGCTTTTGGCTTCAGGAGGAATCAAGGTAAGTGACTTATTAAAAATCCTTTATTTGTCTCATTGTCTGTCCTGTCCAGTGTCTCTGTCCATCCCATCATGTCCAGCACCTTGTGCTGTATGCTCAGCCTGTACTGTGATCGGACTGAGAGAGGACAGGAGGGAGGGGGAGGGTGCCGTGCTTCACATCTCCTGTCTGTGTGTGAGGGCTTAGAGTGCCTGCGTCCTGCAGCTGTGCTTTACAAATCTCTTATCTCTGTCTGCCTATCTAATCTATCTGACTGTCCTGCCTGTCCCCTCTCTCTCTCTATCTATCTATCTATCTATCTATCTATCTATCTATCTATCTATCTATCTATCTATCTATCTATAGCTCTATCTATCTATCTATCTATCTATCTATCTATCTATCTATCTATCTATAGCTCTATCTATCTATCTATAGCTCTATCTATCTATCTATAGCTCTATCTATCTATCTATAGCTCTATCTATCTATCTATTAGCTACATCTGTCTAATTATCTATCTATCTATCCATCTATTTATCTATCTATCTATAGCTATCTGCCTAATTATCTATCTATATCTACCTGTCTGTTTAATTATCTATCTATCTATCTATCTATCTATCTATCTATCTATCTATCTATATCCATCTATCTGTCTAGCTATCTATCTGTATGTTTAATTATCTATCTATCTATCTATCTATCTATCTATCTATCTATCTATCTATCTATCTATCTATCTATCTATCTACCTATCTATCGCTCTCTCTCTCTCTCTCTCTCTAATTATCTATCTATATCTGTCTGTCTAATTATCTATCTATCTATCTATCTATCTATCTATCTATCTATATCTATCTGTCTGTCTATTTATCTATCCTATCTATCCTATCTATCTATCTATCTATCTATCGCTCTCTCTCTCTCTCTCTCTCTCTCTCTCTCTCTAATTATCTATCTATATCTGTCCATCTATCTGTCTATTTATCTATTTATCTATCTATCTATCTATCTATCTATCTATCTAATTATCTATATATATATCTATATGTCTATCTATCTATCTATCTATCTATCAGCTACCTCTGTCTAATTATCTATCTATCTATCCATCTATCTATCTATCTATCTATAGCTATCTGCCTAGTTATCTATCTATATCTACCTGTCTGTTTAATTTTCTCTCTATCTCTCTATCTATCTATCTATCTATCTATCTATCTATCTATCTATCTATCTAATTATCTATCTATATCCATCTAATTATCTATCTATATCCATCTAATTATCTATCTATATATCTGTCTGTCTAATTATCTATCTATCTATCTGTGTATCTATCTATCTATCTGTGTATCTATCTATCTATCTATCTATCTATCTATCTATATCTATCTGTCTGTCTATTTATATATCTATCTATCTATCTATCTATCTATCTATCTATATCTATATCTATCTGTCTGTCTAATTATCTATCTATCTATCTATCTATCTCTATCTGTCTGTCTAATTATCTATCCTATCTATCCTATCTATCCTATCTATCCTATCTATCTATCCTATCTATCTATCTATCTATCTATCTATCTATCTATCTATCTATCTATCTATCTATCTATCTATCTATCTATCTATCTATCTATCTATCTATCTATCTATCTATCTAATTATCTATAGCTCTATCTCTCTCCCCCTCCATCCATCTACCTATCTGTTTAATTATCTATTTATCTATAGCTATATTTAGCTATGTCTCTCTATCTATCTATCTATCTATCTATCTAATTATCTATAGCTCTATCTCTCGCTCCCTCCCCCTCCCTCTGTCTGTCTGTCTGTCTGTCTGTCTGTCTGTCTGTCTGTCTGTCTGTCTATCGGAATATCTGTCTCTCTGTCTGCAGGTCCCATTGTCTGCTGGGGGGGGGGGGGGGGGGGTTGACTGGGGTTTTGTTTGCGCCCCCCAAAAAAAATGGAGCACCAGCCGCCACTGCTACATACATCAAAAAAGCATGCCCCATGTGCTGGTGACCGCTGTTTATCAATTGAAAGATGTTGTTTTCGAGGATGTCGTCAGGGCGACACACCAAGCTAATTTTGGCCAGTTCATAAGGAAACTCCCAGAATTTGCTCCACTATGTCCAATCTGCACCATCAAGAAGGGTTTTACTCTCCCTGTGGGATTGTTAATTTATATTATATTATATTATGCAGAATTTAGCAGAGGAATCAAACTTTTGACAAAAGGAAGCCCATGGTAATTTGGCACACAAGCATTCATACTTAAGAGTGAACCTGTGAATTTTGGCTGAACTGACCCTTTTGATGGCTGTGAATCTTGTAACTGATCACAAGTCTGGTCCTCGCTACACTTCTAGTAGAATGTGTGTTTTTTATTTTTTTTATCCCTTTCTAGAAGGCAACTATTATGAAGTCGTAATCTTTTGACATACACACCAACAATCTCTTCAAACCACAACTGCGCTCATAAATGCTCCATCACTTTTAAGGGTTTTCTCTGCTGTCATCAACTCATTCTCCATCACTAGATGCTTTTTCTCTGCTCACCAGCCAAGCAACAGCGGTTTCCTTAATGCGTTCTCCTGTTTTATGTCTCGGCGTTGCTTGTCTGTCTCTGCACATCTTGTCAAGATGTTGGTACAGTAGATACAAAGGAATATGGAGCTGGATTAGCAAAACTGCATTGGGCTTTATTGGGCAGCATTGCACAACACAATAAAAATGTAAATGACATTGCTTTCGATGTGCCCAATATACATTAATGCACAGCAGCATTTAAAAATAAAATAAAAAATGCATTGTAAAGGCAAATGCACACGGTGTGCATATAGCCTGCCCTTGATTGTGAGTGGTGGACCCTGTTTGTTAAAACGGGAAGACAGAAAAATGTTGATTACAGGCTTGAACCCCTTCCTTCATGAATGGGATCTAGCCCAGCAATTTTAATAGCATTTTTTTATTCATTAGTCAGGATGAGTATTCCTGCAACGTTTTGGGGAAAAATCAGGTTATAGTGTTTTTTTTTTTTTTTTTTTTTTTTTTTTTTTTGTGTGTTTTTTTTTTTTTTTTTTTTTAATAAATTAGAGACGAGGAAAATGTCAAACCTAAAGCCCAATTCCAGAAAACCTGATGAATTCTTCATTGCATTTGCCTGCACCCTTATTGAAAGTCTTAATGGCTCCTTTAGGTCCAGGGGCATAGAACAGATTTACGTACTCAATCCTGCACCAGTCCCTACAGAGCCTTCTCCCCTAGGCTCCAGCAGTCTAAGGTCCTAACATCCTCAAGATCTATCAGGGGGGATCATAGTCCTGCATTAGATGTCATGAAACTTGACAGACAGTCCAACCCTGGAGCATAGGGTAATGTCTTCTGCTGGAAAAGCGAAAGATTGCGTAACTAAAAGTACTTTTAAACTCCCCTAAAATAAATGAGCCGTTAATCCTGTAGCCACACTGCCATAGAGAATTTTCTGATTTCCTGGAAATGGTAGAGTAGATCCTTTTTTTTATTCCAAGAACATTTTGCCTAAGCAGCTCAAAGAGCAAAATTGAGAGTTTAAGTTTCGGCAAAACTCGACTGATAAAGAGATCTGGAATTTCATGGTAGACTTTTTTTGGTCAAAATGGCTCTCCATACCTCTATTCATCGGTTACCAATATTTTAACATTCTAACCAGAGCAGATTGCTCATTCCCCTCCAATATTATTGTTGTTGTTGTTGTTGGTTTTTTTTTTTTTTTTTGTGACCACACAGCAATTTAGTCAACTATTAGATCTTTTTTAAATGACTTTAGGCTAGGGTTGGGTTTTAAAATTATATTAACTAATTATTATGCTTTGCAGTCATCTTTACATTTGTTATGAAATCCTTCTCACATCTGTTTCTTTTAGTACTTGAAACATGTAGAATCTTAATAATTAAAAAAAATCTAGGGATGTTTGGTGGACTTCCAAAGCGATGTTCTACTATATGCTGCACTAATGTATCTAACATTCGGCTTCTGTTACTGTTGGGAGAGACATTCCTTTACTGCCTGGCCCATAGATCAAACAAAATATCTATTGAAATCTTCCAATGGGAACACCTGTTTTTGTTGGTAACTGTCTAAAGAAGGCCATACATGGATCAACATTAGCCAGGGACCAGACACATTTGATTCCATGTATGGCCAGGCTGGTTGTGCAGAACCAATTGACTTTTGTAAACCAGTCTGTCGGGTTTTGCCTACCTCAGGCTATAGTCGGCCACACTGAGTGTGTTGGGATTCCCCATTAACCTCCAAATGTGTGGATGGGGGAATTGGATAATTTTACTTTTTTTTTTTTTTTTCATTCAGTGCTCTAGTTCAGTGGTCATCAACCCTGTCCTGCAGGGCCCACTAACAGGCCAGGTTTGCAAGATAACTGAAATACATCACAGCTGATATCATTTGCTCCTCAGTGATTGCAGTATTCTAGACTGCATCTCCCCAAGGTAATACATAAAACCTGGCCTGTTAGTAGGCCCTGCAGGACAGGGTTGATGACCACTGCTCTAGTTGAACGAAAAAATGATTGTATGGCCACTTGCCAAGGGATTTACCCTCAGAAGAATTCTTCTCATTTTCTGCATCAAATGTACATTTTTTGGCGCTCTGCTTCCTTTCTGTCGTAATGACAATCTTCACCAAGATAAGAAAGGGGAGTAACTCTTCCTAGTTTTAAGATCCAGTTTCATTATTGTTTCATTGGGGTACAAAACCAGAAGACATTGTTTTCTTCTATGATGAGAGCATAAGCATTTGCAGTTCAGCTTATTTCTCTACTTGCACTGCCATGTCCATTTTTCTGTTTTTCCAAAAGTTTCATGTGATTTTATTTGACACACACATTTATTTTATATATATATATATATATATATATATATATATATATATATATATATATATATATATATATATATATATATATATATATATATATATATATAATATTAATAATAATTGATTGAGGAAAACATGCTGGCTGTTCCATAGACTTCCCAAAATATTATAAGTTGATGTGCTTACCAGCGGCAGGTACCGCTAAGAAGCACAGATCAGTTAACAAGGCAAGGTCAGAGCTGGGATGGGTGCTTTGGCAGAGGCAGCTGTACAGAATTCCTTCATAACATAACAAGGTAGACTCTTCTTTGTTTTGTTTTAAATAGTTCACCTTTACAGAAAAAAATGAAATGGTGAACTACGACTGTACACCCTCCACACCCCCAGTATCTGCTGTACTTGCCTCTATGGATGCTAAACTGTTGTTGCCCACACAGCATGTAAAGGTCCAGAGATTTCAAATTCCTCCTCCCCCCTATTCTCTGTGCAGTGCTTCAGGGATGGATCAAAGTGATTTGGATTGATCAGTGCCACCACAAAACATAGCTCTGATCTGTCCCAGAACCACTGCAGAGAGAAGAGAGCGGGAATTTCAAATTCAGTTTACAGTTTGCATGGGCACTGACAGCTCCGCACTCATGAAGGGAAGTACATGATGGACCAAAGGGGTTGAGGGTCTACAGTGATGGTTCACTTTAAAAAAAAAAAAAATCTTAAAAGGTGAACTTTAAAACCATACGCCAGTCAAATAGGGAAAACAACTCATTAAAGTGTGTGTGTGTGTGTAATATATAATATATAAATAAATAATAATATAATAATGTTTTTTGCCTGCTGAGGGGGTTTTTAATTCTGTTCAGTCAGTCTCGTGGTCTGGCCACCCTTGCCTGATGGTATAGTGGATTCTTGGACCTTCTTGCAGTTTTATAGGGACTTTTTCTTCCCTAAAAAAAAAAAAAAAATATCTTTACAGTTGGTCCCAGTAATAAGAGGTAATATATTCCCTTCTCTGCCTGTATCTCCTACCACCCCCACAATCCAGCTCTGCAGCTTCCATCACTGTGGTAGTTTGGGGAGTGTTGAGGGCATGCGTCCCCTGCTGTACACTGTGCTTCCATCTTCTGCCCTCTCTGCACTGCTGTGTTCTGTAGGGATGATGTGGGGGCCGGTGGAAGAAACCGCATGGAATGAAGCCCAGACATTTCATATCCTCCCAGGGCTGGACTGGGACAGAAATTTTGGCCCTGGACTTCATCCAGACTGGCCCACTTTGACAGGTCTCTCCGATGGCGGCCGGACAACTCCTGCACCTCCCCCCCGTCACCCAAGCCCCCTCTCCCCCTTCACTAGCTGTTCTACTTTATTAGAATAGAATGGTTGGTACTGGTACTCTTATAGGCAGTACCAGTGGGGAAGCTAGACATTATTTCACCCGGGGCAAAGAATCAGTTTGGTGCCCCCCCCTTATGGGACAAGATTAGGCAGAAGTGAGAAACTCCCAGGCCATAGCTGTTGAGTCAGCTGTCTGTCCCCTCCCCCATGCTCCTCTGTTGTCCCCCCTGCTCCTCTGGTCCTCCCCCTGCTTCTTTGTTCCCCCCAGGTGAGCGCTGCGGGGAGGGAGAGGAGGTGAGCGCTGCAGGAAGGGAGAGACAGAGGAGCAGAGGGGGGCGGCGTTCCGCTGTCACTGAAGCCGGCTCACTGAGCTATCGGCCCACCGGGAAACTCCCTGTAGTCCCAATGGCCAGACCATCCCTGTATCCTCCAGTTATTCTAATTCTGCTTATTACTGCAATTACTATTTTTAGGTTTCAGTCATATGTCTTGAAAATGTATAAATAACATAACTCTCATAACAGTGGTCTGAGTGGGCTTTTTTTCTAAATAGAGATATAGATCCATGCATCAGACAAATCGGGTAAAGAGTGCCAATGAAATATTCTAATCCAGATTAATAAATCCCTTCAAGTGCACAGTCTCAAATTCTATGGAAATGGAATTTGTATTTTGAATGGTAAATGAAAGAGGTGCTGATGCAAGGACTTGTCCACTAGTGAGTACAGATTTCCAATTGTGGATGTGGGAAGGTCCACTTTTGTGTGGATTTGCTATGTGTGTAATGGTTAGTGGGTTCGTAACTCAAAACAGCCGTATATTAACCATTTAAGGACTGAGCCTCTTTCTGAGATTTGGTGTTTTACAAGTTAAAAACGGTTTTGTTCTTTTTTTGCTAGAAAATTTTAGACACCCCCAAACACATATATATATATATATATATATATATATATATATATATATATATATATATATATATATATATATATATATATATATATATTTTCTTTTAACACCCTAGAAAAAAAAAAGTGTTTTCCACAGCGTGTGGTTGAGGTGGGGCTGGTATTTTCCACAGCGTGTGGTTGGGGGGCAAGGCAAGTATTAACCACAGCGTGTAGTTTAAGATGGGGAGGCAGGTATTTACCACATCGCGTGGGGGGGGGGGGGGGTTCTCACGACAGCCCCTGGTGGGGGGGAGGCAGGTACTCATGACGGCGTGTGGTGGCGGGGAGGCAGGTATTCACGTACTTGGTCTATGCTCTCAGCAGCTGGAGAACAGCAATGTTCCAGAGGTTAAAGACACAGGCTGCCGGAAAGATAAGAATACATGCTCTTCCTTTACACCAGGGATAAGCAATTAGCGGACCTCCAGCTGTTGCCAAACTACAAGTCCCATCATGCCTCTGCCTCTGGGTGTCATGCTTGATGCTGTCAGTCTGGCTATGCCTCATGGGACTTGTAGTTTGGCAACAGCTGGAGGTCCGCTAATTGCATATCCCTGCTTTACACCATGAGATTTGTTTATAAGTGACCCTCTGGTGCCTATGTGTCCAAATCCTTAGTCATTCCATGAAAAACTGAAACCTCCAGGACCTGACATGTTTCCTTAGATCATAAAATGGTGTACGTGGGTTGGATTTATTATTTTTATGTGCTTCCTTATGCCAAACATTGTAAGACTAATAACGATGCTAGGGGTGCCAAAACCACTCCTGGAAGAATTTCCAAGACTCATGCATCCTCAACTATTACTATGGTAAAGATTTAAAAGGGAAAGTTATTTGCACATTTAGAACTTTCAATAGTAAAAGTAATAATGTAAAAGTAATAAAAACAAAACTATAGCATAGCCATGCAAATATGTTTTTCCTTAATCCAGTTCCCTTCCCATACAACAGTGAAGACATACTGGAGTCCCCTTTTCCACTTAAACACATATTCTTAATAAATAACCCAATGTGTCATAATAAAATAGAACCTTTTGCTTGGAAAACTAGATGCAAACCAGACTTGCCTAATGCCGTCATGGTGATTTTTCCTCGGAGTCAGTCAACTTACAAATTGTGCTAATCCCCCTTCTCCTTGCATGTTGCATATTTCACATACAATCACTTTTACTCGTGTCCACTTTGACTGTTTCTCATGAATTGCGTTCTAGCTGCATTCCTTAATGCAAAAAAGTAAACCGATGACAAAAATTAGTTTGAAGGAAAAACAGCTTTCGAAAAATGAGTCATATTTTATGACCGTAAATTGTTTTACCAAAAAGCTTTAGGAGTTGTAATTTAGTTTGCAGCCTTGTTTTGTAATACTTTTACTACTCATATTTTTATATAAAATTACTTTGTTTTATTGTGTATGTAAATAAGACTATCTAATAGGGATAATGAGTGAATTTGCTGAAATGGATTTTACCGCACGGTTATTTATTTTTGCCATTGTTAGAATTTTCACTGAAATGGAAACTCAATTTTACCCATTGAGCTGCTTAGGGAAATTGGCATATTTTTTTTTTTTTTTACAGTATATTTTGAGTAGTTTTTATATAATTGAGTACTCTTTATATTTGTGTGACCCATAAAGCTTTTAGGCACAAGAAAATTCAGGACGGTTGAAAGGAAATTCTGTACCCCTTGAGGCATCATCTAAAGCTTGTTATCCGCTTTGTAAAACTATTAATACGAGTAAAGAACAATTTCTCCTGCAGTGGCCCCTTCCGCATGCTCCAAAAGGCAAAGGGGGGGGTGCAATTGACCCCCTCAAATGAAAACCTAGAAGGAGTTGAAGAGTAAAGACACCCCGCGGCGACTGAAGCAGTGACAGCGCCGCAGTGACAGGCACGTTGGAACAGGGAGAGAGAGGCAAGCTGCTGGCCGTGGCATTGCAAGGGTGGGGGTTGGTCTGGTGTGGGGTGACACCACTGCACCTGACCAACCATCCCCTTCTCTCGCGGCCGCGGGCTGTCTGAGGAGACCTGGGCCGGATGTCACACAGCACAGCAAGCAGAGTGAAGCCGCCTCCCCCTCCAGTGTTTGTGTACACAAAGGGAGGGAAGCTGTTGTGCCGCACTGATGGCTGATCTGAGGTACTGAATGGGATGGGGGTAGGGACCTTCTGTGCTGAAGGGGGGGGTCTGTGCAGAATGAAGGGTTCTGTGCTGAAGGGGGGGTCCATCTGTGCTAAAGGGGGTCCGTTCATTCTTTAGGCTATATTTATATGGGCATGGAGTAAAGCTGAATTTTCTCAAAAGCTAGTTCACACTGCCAGCTGGCCGCGTTATCGGTAAAGCGCCGCTAAAACATCGCTTTATCATTGTTTTAGCTGCGCTATTCGGCCGCTAGCGGGGCGCTTTTAACCCCTGCTAGCGTTTGAAGAAAGGGTTAAATGCAAACAAGCCCTGAGAATTTCAGCGGACGCCCATGGGTAGTAGTAGGTTATTCCTTGCTCACATGGCCTCTAGAGCTGTGCTCTGATGCCCCCCAGTGACTGCTGGTCCTGCATTGTATGTGGTGATGTTGAAAAGCCAATTGTTGAAGGGGGGACCAGTCCTTTGGTCAGTAAGAAGACTTGGGGGAATGAGCAATAAGTTCATTAAAGGGGTTGTAAAGGTACATTTTTTTTCCCCTAAATAGCTTCCTTTACCTTAGTGCAGTCCTCCTTCACTTACCTCATCCTTCGATTTTGCTTTTAAATGTCCTTATTTCTTCTGAGAAATCCTCACTTCCTGTTCTTCTGTCTGTAACGCCACACAGTAATGTAATGCAAGGCTTTCTCCCTGGTGTGGAGTGTTGTGCTCGCCCCCTCCCTTGGACTACGGGAGAGTCAGGACACTCTCTACGTTGCAGAGAAAGGAGCTGTGTGTTAGTGGGCATCCTGACTCTCTGTAGTCCAAGGGACAACACAACACTCCACACCAGGGAGAAAGCCTTGCATTACTGTGTGGAGTTACAGACAGAAGAACAGCAAGTGAGGATTTCTCAGAAGAAATAAAGACATTTAAAAGCAAAATGGAAGGATGAGGTAAGTGAAGGAGGACTGCACTAAGGTAAAGGAAGCTATTTAGGAAAAAAAATTGTACCTTTTTAAAACCCCTTTAATACGGACTTTTCCCATCTACAAAATTTGACTTTTAACCCTTGCAGGAAAGGGGCGGTGGGGGGTAGGGGTTAACCACAAGAGTAATTTTTACTGCTGTCCAGAGTGGGGCTCTAATTTAATGCCCTATTCATTGACTCCAATGCATTTAAATAAATTTGGCCAAAATGTCCTGAATATTCTTAATAAATAAAAAAAAAAAAAATTCTCATTCAAAATTAAACAATCTTTATTACACT
The DNA here is from genome assembly GCF_905171775.1 of Rana temporaria. Taxonomy (NCBI): domain Eukaryota; kingdom Metazoa; phylum Chordata; class Amphibia; order Anura; family Ranidae; genus Rana; species Rana temporaria. The sequence continues at coordinate 374,986,018 of NC_053493.1, read as the reverse complement.
CAAATGTAAGTACATAATTTAAGTACCTAACTAAATGGTAATTCTAAAAGGATTGCAGAAAATGCTAACGATGCATGGAAGGAGATTGTTTTGTGATGCTTTCGGGTTTCAATGAAGTGTGTAAGGAGTTTGACTTTTTTATTTTGCTACTTTTATTTTTACATAACTTGCCTTTTTATCTGTGTATACAAATACGAGTGAAACGTTAAGAACTATTACACAATCTACCTTTTTTGAATTGGAAAAATGAATGGAATGCAGACAACTCTTGAATGATTTATTCCCACAAGAAAAGTGTAGCCTGTAGATCATGAGAGAGAAATGGCACATGATTTGCTTTAATGAATTGTCTAAAGTAATTTGGCTTGAACAGGAAGACATTTATGTATAGAGGGCCACACGCATTGAGATTTTTGGCCAATTTTAATGTAATGACTATATTGTCTGGCTTCTTCTTTCTTCTTCTTTCTTCTTCTTTTTCCTTCTTTTTCCTTTTTCTTTCTCTTCTTTCTTCTTCTTTCTTCTTCTTTCTTCTTTCTTCTTCTTGTCTGTCCAGACCAAGAAAAAAATGAGACAAGGTTGAATAACACCTTCAATAAAATGGCAGCAGAAGCATTTATCTTTTGTACATATGTACAGAGATCGCCTGATAGAAAATCTGAGGTTTTGGCAAAAGCATCTACTCATCATGGAATTCTCTGGCCTTCACTAAAGTGGCACCTCAAATTTGATTGGCTGCTGATGGCAACATTTCTATAATATTAATAATAATAATAATAATAATATTATTATTATTATTATTATTATTATTATTATTATATGCAAGACTTGCTGTGATTTGGTATCTTGTGTTGGAAAGGTTGGCTCTGTATTCTACTTCACAGGTTGTCCATGTATCTGCCATTTGAAAGTTAAAGGCTCACTAAAGGAATTTTTTTTTTTTTTTTTTTTTTTTTTTAGCTAAATAGCTTCCTTTACCTTACTGCAGTCCTGGTTTCATGTCCTCATTGCTCGTTTTTGCTCTGATGTTGCTGTAAAACTGCTCTGTTCTGGACACTTCCTGGTTGTCTGGCTCCGTATGAAAAAAGTCATGGGAGAGTTTAGTTTCGTTTTCCTAGCCATGACTCTCTATGGCACTGTCCAGCACAGAGGCATAAAATAACATGCAAAGACGTGCATTTCAGTTTCGTTTTTGCATTTAAGAGGCACATTATATGATTGATTTTTATCTATTTTTAATCGTTTTTAAAAGGAATCAGTTAACTATTATGTCTCTATACCCTGTAAACGGTCATTTCAGCAAAAAAATGTTTTCCTTTAGTGATCCTTTAAGCTTCCTGACACATGGAAAAGTCTAATCGCAACACATAGATAACCACTTACCGTATACCGTATATAGCTGAGTTTTTCAGCCCTTTTTTTTGTGCTGAAAATGACCCCCTGGACCACAAGCTTGGCACACATGTAGCCCCACTCTTCCTCTACAAGTGTGCAAAGCCGGGCACACCTTCAATAGACTCCCATGTTAAACAGTCATTTCTCTGGTGATTTTGGGGACGGGTACCGGCCGGTCATAGGTCCTCTGGACCTGGAACTTGGCACACATGTAGCCCCATTTCTCCTCTACAAGTGTGCAAAGTTTGTTGTCTGGGAGACCTACGGCTGGGGGAGCACCGATTATTTTTTTTCAAAGCCGGGCACCCCGTCCATAGACTCCTGTGTTAAACATCAGTCTAGTCATGGGCACAATGAGGCATGCAGATGGACACCCTAGGCTTATACTCGAGTCAATACGTTTTCCCAGTTTTTTTTTTTTTTTGTGGTAAAATTAGGGGCCTCTGCTTATATTCGGGTCGGCTTATACTCGAGTATATACGGTATTTCTTCTTTTTGTGTTGCCGTAAAAATGTATGTGACTTCTATAATGGCATATAGATGGTATAGAATTTCTTGCAATTTTTTTTTTTTTTTTAATGCAATTTAACAAGAACAGTAGCCACCGCATTTGGCTGACAAGTTAAATCGAGAAAGAAAATGTTTAGTATGTTGGTGTAAGCTGAGAAATACCTAGCAAGTGGCAAGCAAAGGGAAGTGGGTAGGCCTTCATTTTTAGATTACCACGTGCAATTCAATTAGATTGAGTCATGGAATGTTAATTGGTGGCTCATTGGTTAGGAGCCTGAGACGATACCATTTGAAAAAAATTGATTCCCTGGAGATTTTGTAAGTTTGCCCACTTACAAAGAAATGAAGGGTCTATATTTTTTTCATATTTTAAATGATGGTGACATATCAACCAAAAATGCAGAAAAAAATAATCGTACACATGTTATAAATTGAGTTGCAGTTCAGTGAGTAAAATCGGTATTTAATCCCCAAGCAAAACATGACTTGGTACTTGGTGAAGAAACCCTTGTTGGTAAGCACAGAGGTAAGACATTTCTTGTGGTTGGTTACTAGGTGTGCACACATCTCAGGAGGGATTTTGGTCCACTCTTCTTTACAGATCTTCTCCAAATCCTTGATGTTCTTTGGCAACTCGATGTTTCCGCTCCCTCCATAGATTTTCTTAAGGATTGAGGTCTGGAGACTGACTAGGCCACTAGTTGGTGATATGTTTTGGGTCTTTGTCATGCTGTAAGACCCATTCATGACCCATCTTCAGTGTTCTGGCGGAGGGAAGAAGGTACTCATCCAAGATTTTTCAAATGCATGACCCCTTCCATTGGCCCCTCAATACGGCAAAGTTTACCTATACCTTTAGCAGAGAAACTGCCCCAAAGCATAATGTTTCCATCTCCGTGCTTGGCTGTGGGGATGGTGTTCTTGGGGTCATAGTCAGCATTTTTCTTCCTCCAAACATGGCGAGTCGAGTGAATAACAAAGAGCAAATTTTTGGTCTCATCTGACCACAGCACTTTCTCCCAATCCTTCATCCATAAATGTTCCTTGGTAGACTTTAGATGGGCCTGTACATGTGCCTTCCTGAGGAAGGGGGAACAAGCGGGTGCTGCAGGATTTCAATCCATCGCGGCATATTGTGTTGTCAATGGTTTGTTTGATTGTGGTCCCAACTGCCTTTAAATAATTCACAAGCTCCTCCCCTGTAGTTCTGGGCTGATCCCTCACTTTTCTTATGATCATCCTTATCCCATGAGGCAAAATCTTGCATGGAGTTCCAGACCTAGGGTGATTAATTATTTTGTCTTTCTTCCATTTGTGAAAAATTGCGCCAACAGTTGTCACCCTCTCACCAAGCTTCTTGCTGATGGCCTTGTAGCCCATTCCAGCCTTGTGCAGGTCCACAATCTTGTCCCTGATGTCCTTTGATAGCTCCTTTGATCTTGCCCATTATGGTGAGGTTTGAATGGAAGAAAGATGGGTGTCTTTTATACACAACGAGTTGTCGTAAGGAGCAGCTTCTTAGATTATCAGGACTAATCTGTGTACCACATGAGCACATATTGTAGCCAGTCTGTGGGAGTCAGAATTATTTTTGGTTGGTAGAGGACCAAATACTTTTTTTACTCACTGAACTGCACTCGCTGAACTCAATTTAGAACATTTCATATCATGTGTTTTTGTTTTTTATGTATTTTTGGTTGATATTCTGTCATTTTAAGATAAACCTATGATAAAAAAAATTATAGACCCTTAATTGTCTTTGTAAATAGGCAAACTTACAAAATCCGCAGGGGATCTAATTATTTTCCCCACTGTTGAAAGCATTGAATTTTAGATTGTTGTGTTTTTACGGGCAAAGTTTGAATGAAAGATTCCCAAATGTACCATCTTGCAACCTATAGGGGTTATAAAGACCATTTATAAACCACTAAAAAAACGGTTTATACTTTCTTGCTCAGTGCAATGGTCTTATGGAGCCCCATGCAGCTTCCACCACAACCACTGGAGCATGAGACCTGATAGTGTCTGACTATTTATTTATTTTAGTGTTTTTAATGTGATCTATATAAATTATACCGTATTTATTGGCGTATACCGCGCACTTTTTTCCCCTTAAAATAAGGGGAAAATCGTAGGTGCGTGATATACGCCAATACCCGCTTCCCGTGCTCAGTTTGAATGCCTGCTCCGACATATACCGAATGCAGTACACTCAGCTACATTCGGCCAGGCTCGGCTTCACGCATAAACGTCACAGAGCGTGAGCACAAGCGAAGCCAAGCCTGGCCAAATGTAGCCGAGTGTACTGCATTCGGTATATGTCGGCGCAGGCATTCAAACTGAGCGCGGGAAGCGGCGATTCTAAGGGGAGATGGGAGTAGCCGGGAGGACACCACCGAAGCAGCAGACGGACGCCGGACCCGACGAGGCCGCCGCGCAAGACACCAAAACTGTAAGTACTATTTTTTTTTTTTTTTACAGGAATTGCGGGTCCACATTAGGGGTGCGCGCTATACGCCGGAGCGTGCAATACCCTGATAAATACGGTATATTATGTCATGTACATAGCTGGATTATTATTTATTTATATGTAGATGTTTTTTTTTTTTTTTTTTTTTTTTTGGTAGGGTTTCAAATTACTGCCACCTGTGTTCTCTACTACCGGTAGCATTCCTGTTGAAATCGCATGTGATTCTTTACAGTGCAATTTGAGCCATTCATTTTATATGGGCTCAAGTCCCACCGCATCACAAAAATAAATAGTTTTGGGTATTGGAGTATTTGCACAATTACTCATGCAAATGCTCAGTATCGGCATCGGTGCAACCCTATGCCATACTATATTTCCTTCCGTGCTTCATTGGCACTCCTTTCTGTCATGGCACTTCATCTTCTCCTTGTCTTCCTTAATGGTCCAGACTCTTCGACTGCTTGGCTGGCTGGTCTGCAATAATTTTACACCTGCGCAAGCACGCCTCAATGTGTCTTTAACACTGGGCTTAGTTGTAGTTTTTAGGAGCTAAGCAATTATTTGGCTTTAGCTTGATGGGGAATGTAAGGTGCAGAATTGCAGGACAAAGGGCTTTAGCTCTATTCACTGTAAAGAGTTTGCTGAATTGACTGCAAAGGAGTGAGAGTGATTATATAAAACCATTAAATTTAACTGATTTTATTCGCTGTTTAGCGGGTATTGATTTCTAAATAAAAAAAAAACAAGAAGTACTGACTTGTTTTAAGTATGTTTTATGTAGCATCATAAATTAAATTTGTGACGCACAGATGAATTGAGCCATTTTTAAAAAATTTGAGAAATCTACACTTTGGGGTAGATTCAGGTAAGGGCGCGCAATGATACGGTGGCGCAGCGTATCATATTTACGCTACGCCGCCGTAACTTACAGGAGCAAATGCTGTATTCACAAAGCACTTGCTCCGTAAGTTGCGGCGGCGTAGCGTAAATGGGGCCGGCGTAAGCCTGCGTAATTCAAATGTGGAAGGGGGGGCGTGTTTTATGTAAATATATGATGACCTGACGTGATTGATGTTTGCGCCGTCCGTGTACATATCCCAGTGTGCATTGCTCCCAAGTACGGCGCAACGACGTATTGGTTTCGACGTGAACATAAATTACGTCCAGCCCTATTCGCGAACGACTTACGCAAACAACGTAAAAAATAAAAATTTCGAAGCAGGAACGACGTCCATACTCAACATTGGCTGCGCCTCCTAATAGCAGGAACAACCTTACGCCGAAAAAGCCTAAGGCCCCATACACATGATAGAATCCATCCGCTGAAAAATCCCAGCGAATGGGTTTCAGCGGATAGATCCTATGGTGTGTACACTCCAGCGGATCGGTTTCCGCGGATATATCTCCCCTGGGATGGATTCCAGCAGATCGAATATTCGCTGACATGCTAAACAAATCCATCTGCTGGAATCCATCCCAACGGATGGATCCGCTGGTCTGTATAGACTCACAGGATCCATCCGTCCGAAGGGATCCCCCGCATGCGTCGTAATGATTCGACGCATGCGTGGAATTCCTTATATGACAGCGTCGCGCACGTCGCCGCGTCATAATCGCGGTGACGGCGCGACACGTCATCGCCAGAGGATTTCGGCACGGATTTCAATGCGATGGTGAGTACACTCCATCACAGAGAAATCTGCTGAAATCCTCGAGGATTAATCCGCGGAAACGTTCCGCTGGAACGTATTCGCGGATAAATCCTCTCGTGTGTATGGGGCCTAACGTAAATAAATTGCGCCGGGCGTACGTACGTTTGTGAATCGGCGTATCTAGGTAATTAGCATATTCTACGCCGTCAACAACGGAAGCGCCCCTAGCGGCCAACGTTGTATTGCACACAATTCTACGCTGCCGCAATCAAGTTACGTCGGTGGAGGAAGCCTATTTTTTTAAGCGTATCTGCCTTTGAGAATCGGCGTAACAATACGCGGGCACGGATTTCAAATTACGGCGGCGTATCTGGAGATATGCTGCCGTAAAAGGTACGTGAATCTACCCCTTTGAGTATAATAATTTTATTCTTAATACAAATATGCAGTTTGATTCTCCAGATTTTTATTTTTTTTTACTTTTGGCACATGCTTTACATATTATAAATAAAATAGGCGATAAAGCATTGTATTGACAAAAATATTGTTTGAGAAAGTTTTTTTTGCTTTAGAACAGTGGGATCTTTTGTGATTTATAATGGCTATAGTCTTCATAAAATATGTGCAGAAGGTAAGGAAAAATGATTACAGGTTAAGAGCTTGCATATATACCTCAATGTGTGTGTGATCTCTCCAGGACCGGTGTAGAGTAGACTCCACCATTGTTGAAACAGTCTTATTTGAAGAATTTGGCAAAGGTCCATGGACCTGCAGGGGGCCTACACATTTATATTGGGTATAAAATATCATGTTACAGCGGTAAAGAAGAACAGATGTGCTATTCTTAGAAATATCTATAGAAAAACTTAAGGTCACTGCTGGGTTAGAAAAAGAGAAAATGATCCTTGAAAGGCACTGCACAATAGAGATGTTAGTCCTTGTCTAGTTTTAAGATGATACAGTTCATTTTTTTTAATACTTTTCCTGATCCTTTCAAGAAAACTTTTCTAAACAAAAACTTTTCTATAGTTTCCAAGGGCTGGGCTTTGTAAATGTCTCCCGATAATTTGTCTGTTCGAGCTTCTGGAGAAAGGGGCTGGTGATGTGCAAACGAGCTGATTCCCAAATATGGACACCCAGAATAATTTGATGTCTGTCTGCGCCTTTCTTTAAAGCCCAAATTAACTTTTTAGTTTGAGGCACCTGGAATATACACTCGTCGGCCACTTTATTAGGTACACCTGAAGTTGAAACAGAGCATCAGAATGGGGAAGAAAGGGAGGATTTAAAGGGGTTGTAAAGGTTTGTCTTTTATTTTCTAAATTGGTTCCTTTAAGCTAGTGCAGGGATATGCAATTAGCGGACCTCCAGTTGTTGCCAAGCTACAAGTCCCATAAGGCATAGCAAGACTCTGACAGCATCAAGCATGACACCCATAGGCAGAGGCATGATGGGACTTGTAGTTTGGCAACAGTTGGAGGTCCGCTAATTGCATATGCCTGAGCTAGTGCATTGTTGGTTCACTTACCTTGTTGGGTCACTTACATTTTCCTTCGATTTCCCTTCTAAATGTTTTTTTCTTTGTTTGAATTTCTCACTTCCTGTTTCTCCTCGGTAAGCTTTCCACCATCATCTGAGCGGTGGAAAGTCATTTAGAACAGCTTACTGAACACCTTCCTGAGAAGAAACAGGAAGTGAGAAATTCAAACAAAGAAAACTAAAGAAAAAAAACATTTAGAAGGGAAATCAAAGGGAAAGGTAAGTGAACCAACAATGCTCTAGCTTAAAGGAACCTTTTTAGAAAATACAAAAATGAACCTTTACAACCACTTTAAGTGACTTTGAGCGTGGCATCATTGGTGCCAGATGGGCTGGTCTGAGTGTTTCATAAAATGCTGATCTGCTGCTGGGATTTTCATGCACAACCTTCTCTAGGGTTTATGGATAATGGTCTGAAGAAGATGTAGAATATCCAGTGAGCGGCAGTTGTGTGAATGAAAAATGCCTTGTGGATGTCAGGAGAATGGGCAGACTGGTTTTAGATGATAGAAAGGCAACAGTAACTCAACCGCTCGTTACAACCAAGGTATGCAGAATATCATCTCTGAACGCCGAACACATCAAACTTTGTAGCGATAGGGCTACAGCAGCAGAAGACCACACCGGGTGCCACTCGTACCACACTGAGTCTCTATTTCAGCTGCGACATTCAGAGGGAAGGGCCAGAATTTAGCGTATCCATGAGCAGGGCTGGACTGGGACAGAAATTTGGCCCTGGACTTCATCCAGACTGGCCCACTTTGACAGGTCTCTCCCATGGTGGCAGGACAATTCCTGCACCCCCCTGGCCACCCAAGCCCCCTATTCCCCTTCACTAGCCACTAGCCGTTCTACTTTATTAGAGTAGAATGGCTGGTACTCTTATAGGCAGTTCCAGTGGGGAAGCTAGACATTATTTCACCCGGGGCAAAGAATCAGTTCGGTGCCCCCCTTATGGGACAAGATTAGGCAGAAGTGAGAAACTCCCAGGCCATAGCTGTTGAGTCAGCTGTCTGTCCCCTCCCCCATGCTCCCCTGTCGTCCCCCATGCTCCTCTGTCATCCCTCCTGCTCCTCTGGTCCTCCCCCTGCTTCTTTGTTCCCCCAAGGAGAGCGCTGTGGGGAGGGAGAGACAGAGGAGTAGAGGGGGGCAGCAGTCCGCTGTCACTGAAGCCAACCCACTGAGCCACTGGCCCACCGGGAAACTCCCTGTAGTACCAATGGCCAGTCCATCCCTGTCCATGAGAGCATGGATCCATCCTGCCTTGTATCAACGGTTCAGGCTGGTGGTGGTGAAATGGCGTGGGGGATATTTTTCTTGGCTCGCTTTGGGCCTCTTCGTACCATTTGAGCATCAGCCTATCTGAGAATTGTTGCTGACCATGTCAATGCTTTTATGGCTACAGTGTACCTATCTGATGGTTACTTCCAGCAGGATAATTAATGCACCATGTCAAAAAGCTCAGATCCTCTCAAACTGCTTTCTTGAACATGAAAATGAGGTCACTGTACTCCAATGGCCTCCAGTCACCAGATCTCAATCCAATAGAGCACCTTTGGGATGCAGTGGAACAGGAGATTCGCATCATGGCTGTGCAGCAGAAAAATATGCAGCAATTTTGTAACGCTATCATGGCAATATGGACCAAAATCTCTGAGGAATGTTTCCAACACCTTGTTGAATCTAAGCCACAAATTAGCTCTGAAGGCAAAGGGGGGCCCAACCGGGTACTAGCAAGGTGGCCGGTGAGTGAATTTAACTAAGTTTAATGTAAAAGGTGTGAAAAGTCTTGCAATTTGCTTTCTTTAGAAAGCAGCCGCAGCCCGTGTAGAAAGCCTGTACCCCTACCAGCATGCATTAGAAAAGGACCCTTGATCTCTACATGAAAGCAGTGGTCTCTCTGCAAAGGTCTGGCATACCCCCCTGTGCAATCAGCAAATATCATACTTCCTGTTGATTGGAGAGCACAAGGTCTGACTTGTGCTGCCGGAAAAGTAGCCAGCAGTTAGGCCTTTACTTGCATGACCGAACACTTCAATGGCTTCACAGGACCCCTTTATTCAAAGTGACAAACCACTGTGATAGGCATCCCGCATGGCACTAAACGCACCTTTTGTGTTGTGTACCCAACCTTTTTACGGGAAGCCTTTTTAGTGTAATTGCTGTATATACTTTTTGACACACTTACCCATGAATCTGGCAAAGGGTAAGAGAGGTAGCTAGAAACCAAAGACCCTTAATGGCCATCATTACAGGAGAAAACTGAAAAGTCGCATTGTAAAAATATTTTTGCTTATCTGGTCTAATTTGAGATTTTCAAATGTTGCCTCCAATGGTTTGTATCTTGCATTTCTTGCCAAGAAAGAGCTGTAGAATCTGTTATCTACAATTCCCTATTGAATATGTAAATATACTCCTGTATTCCCTGAATCTACAGTGCCCTGCTGAATATTTACATATAGCCTGTATTCCAATGAGAAGTTTGAATATTTACCACTGTGACCAAAAAGCAATAGAGCAAGTTCTAAGAATTAAATGCAACTTTCATCATGAAAAATAAAAATAACATTTTAGGTTACATCTAATATGCAGTTACAACCTTTAGAGAACTTTTACAATGATAAAATCATAATTTTTAATTTTCCTGTAAATGGCACATACAATTTTCGGGAGTTAAAAAAAAAAAGAAAATAAACATTTATACTCACCTAGGTGATGTCTTTAAGGGCTAGTTTACACTTCAAAACATGGCTTCGTACACGCGTTGTTGGCTACCATACCGTGGGCGGTCCGCGTTCCGATTTAAAAGTGGTTTCTGCAGCGGATTCGCTGTGAGATCATGTTTATCGGTGGCGGGATTAGATCACATCTATTAGCTGCCCAAATGAGAATAAATTGTGGATGATCACTTGCCGCGTCACCTGCCACTATTTGTCATGCCAGCCAGTGCCACCAAATGTGCATTGTCGCTGCACCAGTGGCCTGGCTGCAGAAAGGCCACGTTCCGCTGGTTAGGCACTGACCCCTGCAGTAACAGACTCTGTGCTATGGGCACCAGTTTCGGGGCTATAGCCCCAATAGCCATCCCCTAGTGATGCCACTGCATTGTAGTATGACGAGCTACATACTGTAAGGGCCACTGCATTAGGAAGAAGTATGGGCAACTTCCCATCTGTTGTCAGAATTAGAGAGTTACAGTGCTTCTATGGCTTTCAGACTTTTCTTGATTTATTTTTTACAGGTACTTGTATAGCGCTGTCAATGTATGCAGTGCTTTACACATAAATTGTACATTCACATCAATCCTTGCCCTCAAGCTTATAATCAAAGGTCCCCAACTCATTCATACATAACCTACCAGCATGACTTTGGAGTGTGGGATGTAACCAGAGGAAACCCATGCAGGCACAGGGAGAACATGCAAACTCCAGTCAGGTAGTGCCATGGTTGGGATTCAAACCGACAACCCTAGTGCTGATAGGAGGAAGTGCTAACCGCTTAGCCACGGTGATGAAATCAAAGCTTCATTTGATTGGCTGAGGTGAAAATTGTGGTGTCTGCTCTCCTCTCCACCTCGGCCAATTAGAAGAAACCTTGTATTCATTAATAAAAATACAAAGCTTCTCCTGAATGATATTAAAGCTGTAATTCTACTTTAAAGATGCTAAGATCAAGTCCAGTCGTGTGTGTGTGTGTGTGTGTGTGTGTGTGTGTGTGTGTGTATTAGGGATGAGCTTCGAGTTCGAGTCAAACTCATGTTTGAATGGAACATTGCCTGTTCGCTCGTTCGGTGAACAATTTGGGGTATTCGCGGCAAATTCGAAAAGCTACGGAACACCCTGTAAAAGTTCATGGGAGAAATCTAAAGTGATAATTTTAAAAGGCTTATATGCAAGTTATTTTCATAAAGTGTTTGGGGACTTGGGTTCTGCCCCAGGGGACATGTATCAATGCAAAAAGTTTTTTAAAAAAAACGGCCATTTTTTCGGGAGCAGTGATTTTAATAATGCTTAAAGTAAAATAATAAAAGTGATGCCTGTAAAGTAGCGCTTGTTTCCCGTGCTTAGAACTGTCCCTGCACAAACTGTAATTTCTGAAGGAAAAAAAGTAATTTAAAAGTACTCGTGGCTATAATGAATTGTCGGCTCCTGGCAATACATAGAAAAGTCATTGATACTAAATACATTAAGCATTATTAAAATCACTTCTCCTGAAAAAACGGTTGTTTAAAAAACTATATTCCCATCATGTGGGGAAATAAAAAGGTTACCTAGCCCTACTCAGCTTCAGCATTTTCCCTCTGTTCTGTTCCAGGGTAAGAAATGGGGTTGGAAGTGTAATAGTGATTTGGATCAACTTTACATTTTTAAAAGTCATACTTTTTTAACTATTTATTTTTTGCAAATGCACTGCAGAGAAGTAGCTACTTTCAGATCATGTTTTGTTTTCTTCACATCTGTGTGTGGTTCTGCATGTAGGCAGCCCTTTGATTTATTGGGCTGCCCTGCACAGAGAAAGGTGTGGAAAAAGGACCCTGATCCCTTTTTGAAATCACAATGCATTGAATAGCATGGTGCTGTAGCACCTTGCAGTTTAGCGCACGTGAAAACTCACTATAATTTCAGATGTGTGGTGATTTCATTAAGATTTAATGGCACCCTCGCACATCAGCTAAGTGCAGAGCGTTTCATTGGGAGTTGGGAACGCGTGCACACATGTGGACCTAGCTTGGTACATGCAACTGTTCTAATTAGGGAGTAGAAGAAGTTACCGCTCCTACTCATTTAATACTGTGTGAAAATTTTGAGCTTGAGATAAAAAAAAAGTTCTGATTGTGGGGGTGTAAAGAGGGGAGTTCGGAAGGGAACAAACTCCCTTTTTTGGGCGTGAAGGTCCACCTTATGATATACAAAACCCTTATGATATACAACACTAATTCTTGGTCTATTTCTAGAATTGAACTTCTTAAAATGGAAACTTGCAATTTTTTTTATTAGCAAAATTTTAATAAATTCCCAGGAATAAAGTATTTTCTATGAGACTAGCAATGTGACTTAACAAAATGTTTTTTTTTTTTTTTTTTAAACAATTGAAAGTTGGATAAATGACCCCATTGTTAATGTAGTGGTTTGTTGTTGCTAACTTGCTCTGACTAGCCGGTTCAAAAAGGTTAATTTGTCAGCATTATGTTCCTTCAGTGTAGCATTGCAGATGTTTTCTCTTACATGATCCTTTGACAGACTTCTCGGCTGTTGGAAATACAAGACTGGTAGTTTTCCAGACTCCCATGAACCTGGTCTCTGTTGGATGTCATCTAGACAGGAACATATCCTGTAGCAAGTCTGCTGAGGTTGAAATGTAATGTGACCAATGGTTGATTTTGTGTCAACGAAATTGAGGGCTTGGCTAGAGAAGTTCAAGAAAAGGTTGTGACCTTGCGGGACCTTTTTATGTTTCGAGAGCCTAGACATGTGGCAAAGTGATCTTGCTCTTTAGTGTCATAACATTTTGTCTGTGCTAAATAGTAACTGATAGCATGTTAAAGGTTTGACCTTCCGCGCTCCTAAGTAGTAAACTTTGGCTCCAGTTCAGTCTCACATTTTTCGACAAAAACAGGTTCTAATTTACAAATGGTGTTGGTGGTGAGAACATGTATTTGTTGACTTGATTTGGAAGTTGAGGTTCAGTCAACCCAGATGTGGAAGTTGACGTTCTGTCAACCCAGAATTTTTTCTGGCAGTTTACTGTGTTTTGGAGGCAAGCCAATTGCATAGCGCCTTTATAATTAATTTAGAGGGGATTTATCCTTGGCCATCAGAGCAATGTGTTTTCAGACTCTATTGCATGCTGCAGTTTTGGAAATACTGGCTTGAAAGGTCTCAATGACATCAAGATCAGAGCGCTTCGATATTGTACTGCGGCACGAGTAAAAATGCAGAGTAGTGCATGTTAAATTACTTTCAAATTCAGATATGCATCATTAATTGTGTTTTCTAGTGTTAATGAGCTTGTATCTAATGCCTTCAACTGTGCCAGTAATTCTAAAATATCCTAGAGAACAAAAACGTGGTCCTCCATTGGTCTGTAAGCAAACACTAGTAGGCAGAAGTTTGGATTGCCTGTTTGGACTTTGGACCTTTTTTGACAAAAATAAATAAATAACTAGATGCCCAGGTCAAATTTAGCATCCTCCATATCGGTTAACCTTACAATAATTCTCTGACCAAGGTTGCATTTACACCCGAGCAGAGCAATTTTCAGGCTTTTCTTATTTGACAGTTTTGCAAGTGTTTTATACGCGTATTGCAAGCCTTTTACGTGTGTGTGTGTGTGTGCACACAAGCTTCACGTGTTTGTTTTAGCCAATCCGAAGCACTAGGGGGATGAGATTGGGCACATTTTAGGCACTCCCTTTGAAGTCCTGGGGGGGGGGGGGGGGTGAAAATGTTCCAATCTGTTTGAGAAGTTTTTATTTTATTTTTATTTATTTTTTTGAGACCTACTCTTGCCTCTTGCTACAGGCGACAAAATGCTCAGATGTGAACGGGCCATTAAAAAATAAAAATAGGATTTGGCTTGTGCTTCGAGCTACAATTTGTATACCTAAAATAAATAATGCTGACAAATGCAAAAAAAGTTAATGTATTTTTTAAATGTTACTTTTAGTTTTTTTGATACTGTAATCTAATCTAATTACAGCAATAAAGCTGAAGTAGTCCAGGGCCGAGGGTCTCCCCATTTGCATGGTAATTACAGGAGCTTGCTCTGATTGTGACATCGCTGTCCCCCTTTGTCCAATCAAAGAACACCTTGTATTGAGAAAAAGGCAAGGCGTTCTGTAAAAGTGTGCCAAGCTGGCAACTATGCATAACTATGGTTACTATGCAGAAGGTTGGTCGCTCAGCACAGCACCCAGTAGACTGCTGCGATCACTGTCATAGCAGCAACTACAGTGATTTTGAAGCTCCAACAAGGATCCCTTGAGTATGAGCTATGCACACTTACATTGATTCAAACTGGACCAGTGTAAATATGCAATAAAATTGATACCTAGAATTCCGCTGTAAATATATAGCACTGCAGATAAACACAGCCACCTGTGTTCATCTGCAAGCCAGAGACTGTTATTTTTTGCAATGGAGCATAGAGCTTTGTATATGTGATCACTATGTCTTGGCTTACATAGTGTATTCAAATCATTAAAGGCTTTACTATTCTGCCAACAGAAGTGATGACTGATTGCTTGGTTTATTTTATACACCCAGGAGCATCTAGAGTCCATCAAACGCTCCAGTATAAGGGGTATCCTTTGGTCCTAAAATGCATTGGCTGCCTTTTTGTCTTTGTCTAAATTATTAAAAACATTGGACTCTTAGGACATTGGTTTGACATCCCACATTGGTTAAAATACACTTGGTTTTCCCAGTCTGGGCAACCCTGGTTTTTGTAGGGACCCCCCTGGATTGATGTGGAGCTGCTCTAACCCAAGTAACCAAACACGAAGACTGACCACTGTGATCGTCCAAAGGTTTATGTCCTATCCTATCATTCTGATAGCTGGCATAGAGATCACATTTGAGCAGAAACCAAGCTGATTGGTCTCCGATTGTCAGTGGAGACCTGAGAGGTCAGCAACAGCCAGGATTAGGACTAGGAGCCACCACCTGCACAATGTGTCAGCTGGTGGCTCTGAAAGGAAAGAAGCTTATTCGCTGCATGGAGCATCATGCTATAGAATAGATTGTGATTGGGAAGGGATTAATGCAGTTGAGAGATGGGATAGTAAACAAACTGTAATAATTAACTGCAGTAGAGCTGCTTAACATGGGCGGCAATGCATACTGCCCTCCAAGTGTTTGGCTCATGGTTGCAATGCTCCCATTAACTTCAAACTTAAAAAAAAAATGACAAGCAGTACAACCTGTCAAGGCATTTGAAGCCTCAGTGTTGAGCCTACGTTGATCTATTCAGATTGACGGCGCACAATTTCACATTGATTAAGATGGACGGCACCCATTGAAATTTTTATGTGTTTTTGACTTGTGTATCGCATTTAATAACAATACAACTACAAACGCCACAAAGGTTCCATAGGCAACTTCGAAAAATACTAGAAATGAAGTTGACAACACTCACTGGCCTCTGCATTAAAGTCAATTCCAAGAAAGGCCCAGGAGCAGCCATTGATCCTACTCTGAAAATGTTGATTGCATGGCTATTATGAGCCAGGGTTCACACTTGTGCGACTTGGATGAAGGTTTCTCCGCATCCAATTCGCATGACAGGAGACTGTGACCGACTCTCAATGGAGTCGGTTCACACACCTCTGGGGCGGTCGCAGAGCGCTCTGCCAAAGGGTCCTGTGAGTCTTTGGATCCATTTCAGGTCCGCATTCAAGCAAAAATTCGGACGTAATTTGGACCTGAAACGGGGACGCACCAGACCCTCTGCTGTGCCCTGCAGCTGCACATAGTGTGAACCCAGCCTTGGGCTTTAATACGTTGAGTGTATGACCTAATATACATGTGCAGGTCAGAAGTCAGAACCCCTTGGCCACGTACTAGTTTTGGTAGTCAGCATGACCACTAGGAAACTAACACTTGCAGAATGACAAATCAACAATGACAGCTTCCGGGAAAGGTTTAATTAATCTAATATCAAATGTCTTGATCACACATCAGGATGAAAAGCAGTTCTCTATAATGGCTCACAGATTTGGAGGTATAGCTAGGTCAAAAAAGCAAATTAGACTCCAAACTTGTCAAAGATGGCTGTTTTATCCAGACCAGTGACCGTGCTCAACTGATGTCTGATCTAAACCATATCACTATTTCAGATCTATAATACTTTAATTTCATTACGAATATTCAGTTATCTTTTTCTAAAGCAAAAACTTTGAAACTTCACATCTTTGTTAGCGTTATTTTATTATTGACATTATCCATCCACCATCTTGCAGTGTCTGTTCCATTTCATTCCTCCACATTAGTGGGAAGTGACGAATGTTGTGCTATCATTTTAGGAAAATGGTGTAGTCGTTGCCTCCATAGAAAGTTCTGTTGGCACTACTTTCAGTCCCTGTGTACAGCTGTGCATTTTGATGTGCGTTGACCGATGTACAACAGTGCATGACAGGAGGAATACCATGATTTTCTATGTGGCTTAGTCACACCTGTGTTTCTCTTCTGTGCATCTTGGGAAATGTGTACAGTGCTTTTCTAGTGCAACAATGTGTGTTCTTTTTTACTCCTAGACTTCAATGGGAGAGCATGAAATATGCATTAAAACGCATAAGCACAAACGTGAACTTGGGGTAATTTGTCAGGAACTAGGCATGTAACAGAAAGGATCTATCTCCACCATAATATGCCCTCTCCCTTGCCCTATTAGGGATGGGTTTTTACTAAATGTATCTGTCAATCAAATAAGAGTGAAGACAGAACAGGTTTAGGAGGAGCCTCAGTATGTGCAGTGATGATGAGCTCAACCCCCTATGCAAAAATCTAGGAGTATAATGACCTACATAGAGGGAAGTGTGGAAATCCTATGACCTTTGAACTGTGTAGCCTGCAGAGATCAAACCAAGAAGTCATAGATTTTCCAGCTGCTGTGCATGACCTGGTATTCTCTATTGAGATGACGATAGCCACAAGACAGAAGTACATATGCATATGCTGTTTTTACTTGCAATTTCAATAGTGTTTGCATTAAAGGATAACTCCACTTTTGTGGGGGGGAAGCAAAGCAAAAAAAAAAAGTCGCAATTGTATACGCAAGATAAGTCATAATATTAAAAATGACTGTTCCTTTTTAATCTGCAGCCGTTGTATTTTCTGAAAATTCAATGCAACATGGCTACCTGGGGGTGTTCTGTACACAGAATGTGTAAAAGCAGCCATATTTGACAAGTTTGGAGTCTATGATGTTCTCTTTTGACCTAGCTATGCCCCCCCCGCAAACATAATTTCCTGCTTGTGTGATTGGCTCACTGACTTTTCCCAAGTCAAATTTCAGGCATCCCCTGCAACAAAAAATTAGATTTTTGGGGAGATACTCCATATAGGAAATTACGGCTAAAGGGATGCAGGCCCAGCAGCTTTCCTCAGAGCTTTGCAGGTGCACAGCTGACTGATAATTATGAAACCACTACCATTAGATTCACTTACCACATGGACACAGAGGAACACAGGGATTTTTTCCGAATAAGAAAGGGTAGGAATCTGCAACAAAGTTTGTTAAAATCCCTAATGTACATAGATCACCCAGAGGGGTGCACACTAATGCATAATTTTTGCTACATGTAATAGTTTTCTCGTGGATCTTTTTTTTTTTTTTTAAGAAACATACTTGCCTAGGTGGATACAGCATCAGTTCAATCACTGGAGCGCTGGGCTGTGGAGCGGGCAGGAGCGGCCGGCCCCCGGCTCCCAGTGGCTTGCCGAGCCCGGTGCCGGTCCAAGCATGTGGGCGGATCCTGACTTCATTGTTACAATTTTGCCCCAGCCTGGATCGGCTCTGGGACATCAGCGGGCTTCAGCCCACTGTCTGCTGAAAAAGGGGCACAGGAGTGCATAACTAACTGCACTACTGTGATCCACAGGGGAACTACAGCCAAACAAGCTTTAGCTGTACTTCTACTTTAATGCACCAAAAAACAGATCTGTACTATTTTTTCCCAGAGCATGGCAGTGGAGTAAATCTCAGTTGACAATGGTGCCTTAAAATGTTTTTGGTGTAGATGGAGCAGCAAGGCCCAAGCCGGACTCTGGGAATGTAAATCTCTGCGAAATGCTGAAAGTGAACTCTCCCTGTCATAATTCCTAATTCCACCTAGGACAGGGATGCTCGGTCTTTAGAAGAGTGCCGGCCACTTAAGTGATTTGGTAACCAGCCATGGGCCACAATGAAATGGTTCAGAATTTATTTTTATTTTGAGTAACATAATGAAGATTCTAAACCACAATCATCATTTTCTGTGGGACCAATCTCCATTGGATGTTTACTCACTTTTTAAATCGCAAGGACAAAAATATATATTTTTTATTAACCAGATCACCATAAATCCCACTCTAGAACTCATGTGTGGGTAGTAAAAAAAAAAATCTCCGAACCAGTGTTGGAGGCTTTAATATATCAGGGTCTTTGCAACCATCCTTTGATTTGTCCATAATCCTTGTTTTGGCAATCTAAAATAAAAAAACTGCAGGGAAGCGCAGGTCCTAGTCATACAATAAACCTTTTTATTAAGCAAAGATCAAATGACATATAATGCACTTGCATGTTCTCGGAATGACACCAAGCTCATCACACAACATCACACCACACAACCACCAAGCTCATCGCACCACACAACAAGCTATGATTAAGCACTAGCCAATAGTGCCAAACGCGTCGGCTGCATTTATTCCTTGTTTTGCTGTGACTTGTAGCGTTTTAATTTTTTTTTTTTTTTTTTTTACAATAAAGGCAATCGTCAAGGTTCTTTTGGAGTGCGGCTATCCATATATTTTCTTTATTTTTTGCCTTTTGCATTGCCGGCACCTGGGACATTGATTGTTATAACGTATCCACCTGGAATGGTAACTCCTTTTCTCCTCATTACACAACTGTGAGAATCCACCTTCAGAACCAGTGGCGACTGGTGTTTTTCTTTTTGAGGGGGCGGCAAACAACCCCCTGGAGGCAGGGGGAGACGGGCTGTAGCAGGATGGCGTCTTCCTCTGAGATCACGGAAGCTTCCGCCGTGCCTCTCCTCCCCTTCTCCTAGGCATCCAATAGGATCACCTACGTTTTCAGCCAACCAGGAGCCGCGTAACATACCCGCACTTCCTAATTGGCGGAGAGGCAATTCAGTGTTTGAAAAGCAAATGAATATTTGCTTTTCTAACACATCTGGGTGGACTACGAGCGCCTATGGCTCTAATCAGGTGCTTAAAAAAAAAAAACACCCCCGCCGCTGTAATTCAGGCGCCCAGCATCCGAAAAGGGGCCCGACACCTGGATAGGGGGTGGCAGCCATGGATAGATTCATGCATAGCATGAATCTATCCATTATACATGGAGGGTGGCTGGAGAGAGGGGGCAAAGCCTGTGCCCCCTTAATGCACGGGCTGCCACTAATCAGAACCCTTGTATGGATGCCATTAGATGCAATCCACTCGGCTGAATGTCCCTCTCCCTGTGTCTGTGTGTCAGGAAAGAAAAGAGTGGGTAGCCAGCCTCCATACAACTTGTGAATGACAGCCTCTGGGATATTGGAGGACTGGCAATCATTCAGTAAAGCATTGTGCTCGTGTACCCGAAGGAGTCGCTATAGGTTTGAGGCTACTAGCCACATTTGGCCCGTGGGCCACAGGTTGCGCATGCTGGACCTAGGGGTGGGGTATTCCAGCTCATACTGCTTAGCTTTCAATTGTATAAAATTTATGGGATTTTTTTTTATTTGTAATGACCAGAGTAGGTAAGATATAATAAACATAAAATATTTACATATTTGTTTTGGATGAACTGTCCCTTTAAAACCATTTGTGTGTATGTCCACAGTGTTTGAACAATACAGAATTGGGCCTGTGATGGTGGGCTTTGGGTTGGTGTCAATGGCAGCAGGTTGACATGCTTCAGATCATTAAAAATGTATTGACCGGTAAATCTGACCTACCGTCAATCTTTTTCTGATCTGCTACATGCAGGCTTTTTATTCTTAAGCCCCATACACACTATCAGTTTTCCTGACGGTTTTCTCTTCAGGTTTACCAAAACCATCTAATATGAGGTCAAACCTCAAGAGTTTCAATTTGTATGCAATCAGGCATGCCCTTCCACTACATGGTTTTGGTAAACCTGATGAGAAAACCGTCAGGAAAACTGATAGTGTGTATGGGGCTTTAGACTTGTGTAACCTACTCCGGTCTGGTAAAGCACAGGCCCTTCATTGCATTTTTTCTGCGTGGCTGCCATGTTCGAAAACCTGAAATATTTGTACATTTTTCCTTTTGGCCTTTGACTCTACTTCATTATATCAGTTCCTTTTGGCCTGATTCTTTGAGTAATATATTGTCAAACTGCTTGTAAGTGATGAAGAATCTTTTTTAGAGTCTTGTTGGCATATTACCTGATTTTTTTTTGATGACCTGGCTATTTGTATCTTTACTCTGCAAATGCTTCCTAAGCAGAGCACTTATGGCTTGTTACCTGTCCAAAATGTGTCAGCAAGCTTTTAAAATCAAGCAGTTTATAAGGGTGGCTGATCTGTGTGCTCCTACAGACGCTCTTCTCTGTGGGCAGTCTAATGGAAACTAGATTAGAAGGGCTGTTTTGTAATGTGTTGGGGGGGGGGGGGGGAAAGGCTTCTGCCAAAATATAACTGCATATGGTTTAATGGACATTTATTATAAAATAGAGATGTTCACTGTAATGATGATGGAATTTATTGAGAGGGTACTTTTTAAAATGTTGGTTGGAAAAAAAAACACCAATGAAATAAATCTAAAGGCCGATTCACAGGTAATTTTTTTTTTAGAAAGCAGCCATATAGTGGGAAGAAGATCCTGACTAGGGATGGGCCGAACATACCCCGTAGAAGCCCCCCCACCCCCCGGGTCGGTTTGCAATAGATCATCTCGAACAGGCAAAAAGTTCTAGCGAACATGCAAACCCTATTAAAGTCTATGGGACACGAACATGAAAAATCAAAAGTCCTAATTTTAAAGGCTTATATGCAAGTTATTGCAATACAAAAAGTGTATACAAACCTGGGCATTTCCCTGGGCGACATGTATCCATGCAACTTTTTTTTTTTTAAACTTTCAAGGAGAATTCGCACTATACATGGCCACCGTGTAAGGAGCCTTGTATAGTGTAAGGCATGGACTTAAAGGGTCACTAAAGGAATTTTTTTTTTTAGCTAAATAGCTTCCTTTACCTTACTGCAGTACTGGTTTCATGTCCTCATTGTTCGTTTTTGCTTTGAAGTAGCTGTAATTCTGCTGTGATCTCCACACTTCCTGGTTGCCTGTTTCCTTATAACCATGGTACTGGGAGCTTTCTCACGGTGGTCTAAGCTGTCATTACTGTATGTCTAAAACTCCTCAGAACCAATTAGATTCATTTTAAAAACAAAACACTGCCCTGGATTTGTTTGTTTTTGTTCTGTGAGTCTTCCCGAACTCACCTCTCACCCGGAACTTCATGTATGTACCTTTAAAACCGAAAGTGAAACTAGAGGCACATTATATGATTGAATTTAATCTATTTGAATCATTTTTAAAAGGAATCGGTTAACTTTTATGTCTCTATACCCTGTAAACAGTCATTTCAGCAAAAAAAAAAAATTCCTTTAGTGACCCTTTAAAGTGTTTGTTAACCCAATTTTTTTAAAAAATCCTGCTCCTTTAAATTTCACAGCCGAGATTGTGATCACAATCAGCCAACTCACGCCTCCTCTCCTCCAGACGAATGTCAGCAGGGGAATCTCAGCCCAGCCTGTTGCATCTCTGAGGCAGAAAGGAGAAAGCTGGACAGTCATGTGATCACAAACTTGGCTGTGAAATTGGGTATTTTGCAGCATTTATATTTAAAAAACGTACACAGAGGGGGACACTGCAATAGGAGGCAGTGCTGATGGTTTATTTAGGTTAGTGTGGCTTAACAACCACTTTAACCCCTGAGCCATGATTGGCCAAAGGCACAAGTTGCATGAAAGTCGGACCAAAGTAGTGCATGAACTACTTTGAAGTCTCTGCGATTTTTAAGTCTTGCATATATGAATGGTTATCATTGGAAAATATGGAGTACGGCTTGTAATGGGACTTTGATGTCCACAATGTTAATGAAGCCTTAACCCTATACTGTAACCCTATACTGTAGCTCTGTAATCAGCAGGGAACATGAGCTTTTCCGATTTCAGAACTATAAGCAGTGGCAGCTGGTTGGTCATCAAGCCTGTTACTTGCCCCATCTAGGTTGCAAGGTCTTACTGGCAGCGACTCCTGTGTCCTTTCCTACTCTTCTGCATCACCGCAGCTTCCGCGCAGTGCATCTCCTCCCTCCTCCTCCTAGGTGTCCAATAGGATACCCTAATGCTGTAGATCCAAAGAGCCAAACCGTGAATCTTTTCCAAAGAAGGCTATATGAGGAGTTGATGGAATAAGCTGGTGTCAATTTAGGAACTAAGAGAAGGAAATGGAGGAAAGGATGATGAGAATCAGCCCTTTGGATTGTTGCAGAGCCTGGGAGTGGGAAGTAATACTAGATAAAAGGGGGAGATGGTTGGGGGATTCAGAAAATGTACAGGGACTTTTGTCCCTGTTGAAGATGGGAGGAAATAAGTGGGCTATTCTAGGGGTCTAGATTGCATTGTTTTGATTGTTATCTTAAGCTAAGCTCAGTTCTTAAGTACCCCCCAACAAGTCAAGCTTTTTTTTTATTTTTTAATTCACCTTCACAGGTCCTTTTTTTAAATCTGTGTTTTGATATTTATGACAGTTATTTTATGTATGGTTCCCAACCTTGAGCACTGAGGTTATTAACCACTGATCTAAAGCAGGGGTCTCCAAAATTGTTTAGCGCTTTTGGTCAGTAGGAGGAGGAATATTGCCCCGATCAGTCATGTCGGTGGATCAGTGCCCCATCGTTGGTGTCAGTGGGAGGATCGTGCCTCGTATCAATGTGAGAAACAGTGACCAAGGGCCGCATAAAGGGCAAGCAAAGGGCTATATTTGGCCCATGTTCTACAGTTTTTTTACCTAAAGTATCATATTGTTGCACAGTGAGCTTCTTAAAAAGACATATAAGACTTAAAAGTGAAATATTGTCTGAGCGATAGAGTGGGGGTCTCATGCTTGAAGATACATTGAAGCATTCTACAGTACATTGGTTTGGCCTATATCCCAATTGGTTTTTGTTCAGTTGGGATACAAAAGGGTATTTTCAGAGTCTGTAACCCATCACATTGCCTATATCTAAATACAAGCAAATGACATGGTATGATCCTCTATTGACAGGGGAGGATGCGCTAGTTTTGCTCCGCATGGAAGGGGAAATGCAAGTGTGATGGCCCCATAGGAGCCTATAGGAAAGTACTGCTCAGGCACATTCTGCGCACTGAGGACCCCACCTTTTTTAATAAAGCGCCCATCAAATGTAGGTTCAGCAGTGCCCATCAAATGTAGGTTCAGCAGTGCCCATCAAATGTAGGTTCAGCAGTGCCCATCAAATGTAGGTTCAGCAGTGCCCATCAAATGTAGGTTCAGCAGTGCCCATCAAATGTAGGTTCACCAGCGCCCATCAAATGTAGGTTCACCAGCGCCCATCAAATGTAGCTTCACCAGCGCCCATCAAATGTAGCTTCACCAGCGCCCATCAAATGTAGCTTCACCAGCGCCCATCAAATGTAGCTTTACCAGCGCCCATCAAATGCAGCCTCACCTGTGCCCATCAATGAATGTTTGCTTGCTTCTGGAGTCGGGACACAGACAGTGCTCTGCCACTATGTGCGAATGGAGCGGCGGCTGCCTGCTGATGCCGAGACTTGGTTGCTTGCCGCAGAGAGAAGAGAGTAAGAAAACCAGTGGCCGAGCGCCCTAGGTGTTTGCCTAGGAATAGAACCAGCCCTGTATGTATACGAACACCAAAAATGTATGTATAGGAAATTCAAAAATAAGTATACTAGGTTTAAAGGTGCACTTATCCTTTAAGACCCTCTCCTGCTGACTCTGCTATGTACGATGGTCAGCACACTATCCTCATGTATTGCTATGCTCTGGCAGTGGCTTGCAGGAAATAATGTGATGTGATCTGCAAGACCACCCAGCTCCCACAGTGTTGGGTGAATGGTCCTCATAACTGCGTGCATGTATTGTGTGTAACAACGGCCCTAATATAACCAAATGCTATGACATTCTTTTCTTTGCGAGAAAGTTGTTTTTGGAAGACAACCTAATTTTATAAGTCATCAAGTCTCTATGATTTAAACTCTTGGCTAACATAACAAAAGTAAAAGTCATTACGTACTGGAAAAAGGTGGAATTTTAGCTGAAATGATAAAATGCTTAATAATGGACAGATTTCATACCACGCTAGAGATTCCTTTCATATTTGTTGGGGTCATTCTCCTTTCTTGCTCTGGCAGTGAGGCAAGTGTTTTCACAGGTGCCTTCCATCAGCAGTAGAGCATGCTGGGATTTATAGTTCATTGGTAGGTGTGAAGTTATGGATGGCTGCATGAGAATGTCTAATGCAAGGGTTAACTTGATGCCAGCTGAACCCAGTTATAATGTCCTTTCCATTCTTCCAGTTTTCTGCAGAAATGTAAAGGGAAGGCGCTGATTGGTTGCAATGAACACATTCATTCCTAGCACGATATCTCACCAGTCTGTTTTTTTTTTTAAAGCTACAGTCCAGAAAAAACTGCGACAAACACACATGAAATGCATATATGGGAGACGTTTTACCTCACTAGTCTGTACATAATTGCAAAGAGGCTGGTACCAGTTCATACCTACTGCTTGCATAAAAAGGCTATAGACTATGGGTGCTTAATCTGTGGCCCTCCAGCTCTTGCAGGACTACAAGTCCCATGATGCACTGCAAGGCTGACAGTTACAAGAATGACTCCCAAAGGCTGAGGAGTGATGGAACATGTAGTTCAGCAACAGCTGACGGGCCATAGGTTGATCACCCTTGCGCTAGAGTCTGTATGAGGAATACTGTTGTATTCTTTACCTCTAGCTCACTGATAGGATGGTGAAGGAGAAGTAAGAGACAGATGTTGGTTCTCTGCTCTCTCACCAATCAGCATGTTCCTTATCAGCATATTTGAATGCAGCACCCCTGATTGGCACCCAACAATGAATAACCAGCAAAATAACTAAAGCGCCCATACAAGGATTTCAATTCAGCTGGTTCAGTAGGGACCGGCTCAGATTTGATCCATGTATGGTCAGGCTGGTTGTACCCAAGTCGATGGTTTGACTTGGGTATAACTAGCCTGTAGGATATTTGGTATGCATTTTACGTCGAGCGGCTGTAGCTGCTAGCCGTAATTGTGTTCTACCAGCCAGGAAGGCTCCACGTGCCCCCGCCAACTGAACACAATCGCTGCCCGGATGGGGGAATCGAGCGATTTTTTTTTTTCTACCCTTCAACCCATGGTAGAAGGAAATAGACATGTGCAATTCCTTAAGTTCTGAATTCCCTTTTTTACAAATTTTTACAAGTTCGTTAATTCCCAAATTTAGGAATTTACGAAAAAAATGCAAAAAAAATTATGAAACGGAAACCTCATGATGAAATACTCACCTTAGATCGAAGCCCCCACAGCGGTCCCTATACACCGCTCCGGGCGGCGACATCGCTCCCGGAGTTTTTTTCCAGGTATCACGGGCTCCGGTGCTGCCATTGCTTCAGTGCGCGTGTGCCAATGGCCAATTGGCACATGCTGATACAGAGATATCCCCTAACCCGTACAGGTTTAGGAGATATGCGGGGTAGCTACAAGTAAGCCTTATTATAGGCTTACCTGTAGTAAAAAGTGGTTTGTAAGGGTTTCCAACCACTTTAATGGCTGCATTTGTGTGTGGTTTTTTTTTTTTTTTTTTTTTTTTTGGTTGTGTTTTTTTTAATTTTTATTAACTAGTCTGTAAATCCAGAATTAAAATGAGTGGATTGTTACACAAGAAAACTCTTGTTTTGCGTTTTTAAATATCTCCACCATATACGGTAAATATATTGTGCTGAGTTCCAAATGACCATTATGTATGTTAATGCTTCTCTTATACCAGCAATCACGTCCTATTCCAGCATTTGCACTCCATAACTTCTATTTTGGATGGCTCCCCAATTTCCTACAGTTATTTTAATCCTATGCTGAAGCCACAGAGGTTGTAAGTGCATTGTCTGCTTTTTTTTTTTTTTTTTTTTTTTTTTTCCACTTCTGGAAACTTTTTTTTTTTTTTCTTTTTGCCTCACTCTTGATTCATTATAGCACGACACTAACTACTTGTTAGTACAAGTAAGGGGCCTTATTAACAAAGTGCTTCACATAGATTGTAAGAGTTTAAATGTAAATATATATATATATATATATACATACATACATACATACATACATACATACATACATACATACATACATACATACATACAGGAGGTGGGGGCCAACTGACATGGCTTAAAGCAGAGTTCCACCCAAAAATGGAACTTCCGCTTTAAGGGAAGGTGTCATATTTTTTGTCTTTTTAGAGGGTTCCAGCTCCCACTTCCTCCCAGGGCTCCATGGCACCAGAAGGAAGTTTACCTCTCCTTCCCCCCTCCCTCTTGGCAATGATCTGGGACAAGTCACAGGTCCCAGATTGCCCGGCCAATTTACGGCGCGCAGTCACGATGCCGGCGCCGCAGAGAGAATGGTGAACCGAGCGGGGCTTCGTACGCCCACATCGCTGAAACCTGGGACAGATGAGTGTCCGATTTTAATAAAAGTCAGCAGCTACACTTTTTGTAGCTGCTGACTTTTCTATTGGTGGAACTCCACTTTAAAGTAGATGTGAACTCCCTAGCTTGATTATTTTTTTTTTTTTTGCATAGAGTGCTGAGGGATTACCACACCTGTCAGTTTTTTTTTGCTCTGTGTGTCTGTGTAGAGGTACTCCCACCATTTGTCCTGGTGACCGTTGTTCGTGAAAGTAATCAAAAATACCCAATTTTAGGTTGTCCCCTTAAAAATGTAATTGAAGAAAATTCTTCCAATAGAGACCTGGGGGTCCCCAAGGAACCCCCTAATGTTCAGGGGGTCCTCTCACTTCCTGTTTGGCTATGAGACAGGAAGTGATGGGAAATCTCTGTACTGGTTAAAAAAGATAAAACTGACGGAATATAACCTTCCTTGCTCTCCATCTTTTTAGCAACAAATGTCCGATGGAGGATAATACGATTGTGTGTGCACAAGTCCATCGGACTAAAGTCCAAAGTAAAAAAAGCATTCTTAGAACCAATGCTAAAGATCAGACAACAATAGCAGAAGTTTCCCAAAGGGTGGTGGTAAAGAGCTGAAAACACGTGATTTGGTGAAAGTTGGCTGAAAATGTCCTGCCGTGTGTATGCAGACCAATTTCACTGCCCATGCCCCTTCGGACCAAAATCCACTGAAAAGTCTGATGAAAGTCCGATCGTGTGTATGAGGCTTTACACATACTTTAATCTTAATTTGGGCATTAGTTGACTTTCATTTGAAGACTAGATCTAGGATCCACATGGTTCCACAGGATCATAGGGATTGATTGGAAGACTATGGCAGCCAGTGTTGGTGAACTTTTTGTCCACAAGAACAGCTCCTTTCCCTATACAAGTCAATGAGACTTCAAAATACGCTTAGAAGTTAAACTTTGGGGCAGAAGGTCAACTGCAAGTCAAATGCACCTGCCAATAAACCCGTGAATGATGTCATAAGCATCCTAAACTAATGGGAAATGTAAGCTGAAGGCACCTGAAAGTAACGTTCATTTACCCATCACCCCAAATCCCTAATACAGGTGCTTGCAGACGTCTCAAGGTGCCCACACCTTATTAACTTTTTAGATCTAGTGAAATTCATTTAAACAATGCAGAATTTAGCATGCAGAGTAGAGTTTGAATATTAAATAATGTTTAAATCTATAAGAAAGAACACCAGAAAATATGTGGAGAGAATAAAAGCTACTGAATTGGTATTTCTCCGTCTGTCAGTACCGGTCATTTTCCAAATACAATGAGGGAATACAGTCAATAACCGAAACCCATTGCAACCATTAAATTAACCCGAAGGACCAACTAAATACACACCCATTATTAATTTATAATTCCTGGAACTATATCAGTTTCTAAGCCAGTAAAGTGATTGATGTCATTACCAACCAATTGGTTAATGACATTCATTTTGTAATCTCCAGAAAATCAAACCTGTCATGTAATTGGTCAATGCAAATCGCACTCCCACGTCTCTATGCCCCCATTTCCTCCTTTGGCCCCATTTAAGCTACAACCACTATAATTCTGCAGCTATGTAAACAATCCTCGTTGAGTGGAAGATGAAGTACCTTTATCGGTGAAACCACTTTAGGCATATGCTGAATTTGAGGGCATTTCTTTGTATTCAATTGGAGGATTCGCAGAGTAAGTTACAAATAAGCTTAGCTACAACCTCTTAAATGCATGCACGGACTTAATGGAGGATAATCTAATTTCTTACACTGAAATCAAATCTGCTTGGCGCCAGAATCTGTGTGTACACTCTATTTTTCTGTTGGGTCACGAAAGAAAGACTTTTTTTTTTTTTCTTCTTGATTTCCTTGTAGTTTTGAAAAGACCACAGAAGTAATGTGGGAGATTTCTACATGTTCTTGGATGAATTTCAATGTTAAATTGGATATCGAACACAGGTACTAGGCCATGCATAAAAGCATTTTTCATAAGCAGGGGAAAAACTGCAATGTAAATGATATTGTGATAACTTTCATAGGAACATAGAGAATTTTCCTTCGGGGCATGTTTTTTACTTTTATTCTAAATCCATTTGTGGTTCTTTTCAGACTGTGTCTCCCCCCTCTCTCCCTTACTCGCTATCAAATAAGTTTCATTGGCAAGGCCAAATGCACATTAGAATGTAGTTTCTTCTCTTCCTTTATGGATGTGAATCCCAGACAGTGGGCCTCTACAAATGAATGCCCCTCCCTGTGGAGGTTTTAGAACTTTGCGACAGGATAAAAACCTTTAAGTGGAAAAAAAAATGGCAAACCGATAGTATGTCTCTTCTGCGTTTAAATCCTATGTGCCTCTTCGAGAATAAATTTGCCTGCCTGTACTGTCCCTACTGTTAAAGCGGAGCTCTACCCTAAAGTGGAATGTCCGCTTATCGGATTCCCCCCCCCCCCTCCGGTGCCACAATTGGCACCTTTCGGGGGGAGGGGGGACAGGATACCTATCACACGTATTCTTTGCCACCGCAGGTCTCCCTCCTCCTCCCCTGGCCAGAGCGGAGACCATGCTTCATGCTGGGAACCTTACTGCCGACATCGCTGAACTAGGACAGGTAAGTGTCCATTTATTAAAAGCCAGCAGCTGTAGTATGTGTAGCTGCTGGCTTTTAATTAAATAAAATACCCGGACCTCCTCTTTAATATCTACATATGATTAGTATGGTTGGTAAGTTGTAGCACAATTTTTAAATCTAGTAGCTTACCTAGAGTAACCAACCCCATTGGGCAGATATTTTATTTATTTTTTTAACCAATTTCTGCCCAAGCTTATTTTGACACTCCTCACATAAATGTAAAAATATGCTTTTTTGCTATAAAATATCTTAGAACCCCCCCCAAACATAGTGTATATTTTTTAAGCAGAGGCCCTAAGGCAGGGGTGTCAAATACCGTTTCATTAAGGCCTGCATCAGCATTATGGTTGCCCTCAAATGGCCAGTTCTATTCGTAA
Source organism: Rana temporaria (assembly GCF_905171775.1). Classification (NCBI taxonomy): domain Eukaryota; kingdom Metazoa; phylum Chordata; class Amphibia; order Anura; family Ranidae; genus Rana; species Rana temporaria. The sequence goes on along the minus strand of NC_053493.1, from coordinate 374,955,994 downwards.
TGCCTCGTACACACGGTTTTCCCGTCGAAATAAACTCAGATGGTTTTTCCGACGGAATTCCGCTCGAGCATACACACGGTCACACCAAATTCTGACCATCAAGAACGTGCTGACGTACAACACTACGACGAGCCGAGAAAACTTAAGTTCAATGCTTCCTGGCATGCGTCAACTTGATTCTGAGCATTCGTGGTTTTTAGCCCATCAAAATTGCATCCAGATGAACGGAAATTCCAATTTTTTTTTTTCCATCGGAAAAATTGAGAACATGTTCTCTATCTAATTCTGTCAGAATTTCCGACAGAAAAAGTCCGATGGGGCATTCACCCGGACGGAATATCCGATGAAAAGCTCCCATCTGACATTTTCCGGCGGAAATTCTGCTTGTGTTTACAAGGCATAAGACTATATGCACATCTACTTATTGATATCAGCGGTCGGTGACCTACCTTTTCTACTGTCATAGACTGTAATAGGTGTCCAGAGCACTCTCCCCCCCCCCCCCCCCCCATTACATCAGATGTCAGGCTGCAGGAGAGGTGCAAGGGCCACGTGAAATGGTCTGGTGGTCTAGATTCAGCCTGCGGGCTTTGTATTTAACCCTGTGCCCTAGAGTTATATGGTGGGCGTTGACATTTTGTATCACACAGTAATTAAAAGGTGTTTTTTGAAATGAAATTTTTTTTTTTACAAAAAAAAAAATTGCAATGAATTTTAATGCACAAAAAAAACACTATACTACCCAGTTTGGTAAAATCTAAAAGTTGATGTTATGCCAAATGAATACCAAACATGTCCCGCTTTGAAACCATCTCACCACTCCTACGGTTGAAGTAGGAAAAAAATTGCATATTCTATGGCCAGCATAAAGATTGCTTGCTACAGTCGGCACAGATGGTTATCTTGGTTATTTCATGTTGCCATACATTTTGTCATATGACTTTTCCGTTTAAAGTTTTTCCAGAAGCTGTATTGTTGCATACACTTACACACGTTATTGTACACATTCCTCCTTTTTATAGCATTTAAAATGTGTTTTATTTCTAGGTGTAATACAAAACCAGGAATATAAACTTACATTATTTAAATAAGACAATACACTGCCCCCTTGTGGCTTGTTAGTCTACAAAATGGGGTTAAACGTTTGTAATATTGTAATTTAGCATTGAGATGTTTACATTGCCCTTTTTGCACATTTAAAGTAAAATGTGTTTTGGTTTAGCATGTCCTCACTTGAACTACTGCTTTCTTTATTGCATTGGTTTTCTATTGCATAGGGAGAATTTGTACCTTCCCACCTAAAGGCAGGCAAATGTGGCACTGGGATCTTGGGCACTATGCCACTGTTGAACCCTTATGTTTTTTATGGGCTGATGATTTGTACTGTGCCCAATGAGAAATGTTAAAAATGTGCTTCTTGCCATAACAAAAGGAATAGCCCTCCATCTGATGCAGAACACATACCAAGAATTTCATTAGTAAAGTTCCAACCATGGCAACAAGCAGTTATGTGGTTATTTTAGCCAGAACATGGTAGATAATGTATTTTTATAGTCTGCTCAAGCATAAGTAAGCAGGGAAATGGATAAATACTATTTACAAAGATGAGAAATTTACGGACTTATAGCGTATAGCCCAGGCACACCCTAATCACCCCATCCACATTAGTAATATTGCTCTGTGTATCAGCAGGAACATGTGGAAGATCTACCCCTTATCTGCTCTGCCATAAGAGAAGTGTCTATGCTCTTTCTTTCACTGTGGCGGCAGGGAGGTCAGTGTCACGGGTCATATAAATGTAGACACATACACATGCAAGTGTGTTTGAGCTTTAGGGTGCACACCCTAATGCAATAGGCTGCGCACACCTATGAGTGCAATCTTTACATTTTCCAGAGAAGTGGAGCTGGAATTTAAGACCATGCGTTTACTCTAATCTAATAGTACCTTTGCAGAGGTTGGATAGTTGGTGGTGCAGCAAGCAATGTACATTCATGCATGTTGGCATAGGGTGAACATGTACATTTTAATAGATAGCAGATGGGTAGCGCTCTGTTAATCGCACTGGTCCGTTTTGGGGAAGTGGAACACCTTCCTGGCCAATGACTTCCGCCTGAAAAGGCTCAGACAGGGGTTGAGGAAGGCACAAATACGAATTTCCCATTCCCATTTGTATGTAGCTTAACGGATAGGGTTAATGGTTCTAAAACAAAAATATTTACACACATACCTCTAGGCTGCAGCATCATTGTGACGTTTTTTTCATGACGTGAAAAATGCAATTTTTTAAATTGGTCATTAACCACTTGAGCCCCGGACCAATATGCTGCTAAATGCCCAAAGGCGTTTTTACAATTCGGCAATGCGTCGCTTTAACTGACCATTGCGCGGTCGTGCGACGTGGCTCCCAAACAAAATTGGCGTTCTTTTTTCCCCACAAATAGAGCTTTCTTTTGGTGGTATTTGATCACCTCTGCGGTTTTTATTTTTTGCGCTATAAACAAAAATAGAGCGACAATTTTGAAAAAAATTCAATATTTTTTACTTTTTGCTATAATAAATATCCTCCAAAAACATATATACATTTTTTTCCCTCAGTTTAGGCCGATACGTATTCTTCTACCTATTTTTGGTAAAATAAAATCGCAATAAGCATTTATCGATTGGTTTGTGCAAAATTTATAGCGTTTACAAAACAGGGGATAGTTCTATCATTTTTTTTTTTTTACTACTAATGGTGGCGATCAGCGATTTTATTTTTTTTTTTTTTCCCCTGACTGCGACATTATGGCGGACAATTTTGACACATTTTTGGGACCATTGTCATTTTCACAGCAAAAATGCATTTAAATTGCATTTTTTATTGTGAAAATGACAGTTGCGGTTTGGGAGTTAACCACAGGGGGCGCTGAAGGAGTTTTGTTTCACCTAGTGTGTGTTTAAAACTGTAGGGGGGTGTGGCTGTAGGTCTGACGTCATCGATCGTGTCTTCCTATAAAAGGGATGACTCGATCGATGCAGCCGCCACAGTGAAGTACGGGGAAGCCATGTTTACATATGGCTCTCCCCGTTCTTCAGCTCTGGGGAGCGATCGTGAGGGGGTGGCTAGAAACGAATAGCCGTGCCCTTGTCCCGGATCGCTCCCCGCGGGTTTCCGACCGCCGCATGTAGCGGGGGGGGTCCCGATCGGACCCCCGACAAGGCAGGGACGTACATGTACGTGCCATTCTGTGGACGTATATATACATGCAGAGGTCGGTAAGCGGTTAAAAACGATCGTGTAGTGTGCTCCAGAGCATTTTTCTCGATGTGAAAAATGACCATTAAAAATATAGAACATGCTCAAATTTTTCTCGTTGTTTTTCACGTTGCCGTCGTGAAAAAAACGGTCGTGTGTAGGCTTTAACATCGGGAAAAAACGCATATGCTCAGAAGCAAGTTCTGAGACGAGAGCACTCGTTTTGGTAAAACTAGCGTTTGTAATGAAGATGGCACATTCGTCCCACTGTAACAGACTGAAAAGCACGAAGACTTAAAAGTGCGAATCGTCTCTACACTTTTAACACAAACTCAATGAAAGCAGCCCAAAGGGTGGCGCCATCGGAATGGAACTTCCCCTTTATAGTGCCGTTGTACGTCACCGCGCTTTTCTCGAGCATTTTTTTTCACGATCATGTGTAGGCAAGGCAGGCTTGACAAGAGTCGTTTTTTCTAGGACATTAAAAATGGTTGTGTGTACGCTTTAGTCACTGGTCTCCGCTCTGCCCCTCCAGTGCTCACTTGAACATCGGGCTGGGTAGTGGGCAGGCACAGCTGGCTCTGGGTCTTAACCAGGCACTGAGAGGCAGAGCCAGCTGTCAGTCTTGCAGCTGGGTAGATCCCTACAAAATTTGACCTAGAAATGTGCTTTGCACATGCCTCTCCTTTAGGAATAAACAGAATACTAGCGGAAAGTTCATAATTGTTGTCTGTTAGAAGTCGCACACTTAGAAATCTAAGCACATCCTATTTGGGGATGCTCCTGTATCATCTGGACAGATCTTCGCTCGGTGCATATGGATCACTGTCTGACATTTTCTTCAAACCAAGAATCCTTCCTACAAACTCTATCAAGAGGTGACTCTTAAATTGTCAATACCCAAGGACCTGGTCAAGTCCCGGTGATCTTGCATTTCCACATCCTCGCTTGGATCAGCCTTAAGCCTCTCTCACTCAGAGTTGTTGGCCTCTTCCCATGATTTTTAAATCCTTTGTACCGACTTTGGCTAAAATTAAGGAAATAATCACTATGAAAAACATGGACGCTGTCTTTTCATTCAGGAAATGATAGGTGTCTGGCTGTCATACTTGCCCTCTACCTTTGAATGCTTGGAGTCACTGATCCATTATATTGTAAGTACTTCTGATTGTACTCTGACCTATCTGATCTGCAAACCTGTTCTAGGTCAGTCACTCAGTAACCATATCTAAGAGTTAGTTTAACAGCCAAGCAACTAATAGTTCCAATGGAAGTCTAGAAATACAGATCCATGTTCCTTGTAGGAAAATGTCTTTAATGCCACGTACACACGATCGGAAATTCCGACCACGAAAACTGTGGAATTTTTTCAGAGGGAATTTTGACTCAACTTGTGATGCATACACGGTCACACAAAATTCTGACCGCCAAGAACACAGTGACGTACAACACAACGACAAGCTGAGAAAAAGGAAGTTCAATGCTTCTGAGCATGCGTCAACTTGATTCCAAGCATGGGTGGTTTTTGATGCATTGGAATTGCATACAGACTATCAGAATTTCCTACAAGAACTTTTCTTGTCGGAAAATTTGAGAACCAGCTCTCAACTTTTTCTTGAAAAATTCTGACAGAAAAAGTCCCATGGCGCCTACACATGGTCGGAATTTCCGACCAAAAGCTCACATCGAATTTTTCGATCGTGTGTACGCGGCATTACTGTGGGAAGTAGATGTTTCTGTACTGTGTATTTTAAACCTTAGAACATCTCCCCCATCTTGTTGGCCAATATGCTTTAGTCAGGAGTTTCAGTTTTTACAATTTGTTGTATATTTAAAACTTTAAAAGTAATCTAGAGAAAATGTGTTATATATTTTAGCCTGCTGGCTATACTGTATACAGCACTCTAAATCAACTCATCCTAAATTCTAATTCCAAACAGTAGTTCTTTCCTGCCCAACACCCTGCCTTCCTGTTTCGAATGGAAAGAACTAGTAGCTGTTGCAATCTGATTTTAGTTTATTTTTTTTATTTTTTTTTAAATTTTATAATCGCAATGATATTTTACAGATCCTTCTATAGCAGAAAAACAAATTTCAGTTGTTAACCCAATGGAGCTGATTAATCATTGATTGATTATATGCCTTTGGATTATGAGAAGCAACTGATTTTCTAAATAACTCAGACTAAGTCCACTTAGATGCTGATCGGTAAAACTGAGAAAACCATTTGTGCAAAATGTAAACCTTCAAGATGTATACAAATTAAAGGGCCAGCCTACAAAAATGTTTTATTTTATTAGAGGTTGGACCTAGTAGTTGGCACTTTTCATAGATTTTTGGTCTCTGATACTCCAAAAGCAGCATTTTCCAGCCTAACTCGTTGACTGTTTTTGCCTGCTTAGGTGTTTGGGAGTTTTTCTCCACTTTTCATCTTTCAAAACTTAAATGGGTTGTAAAAGAAAAAAAAGAATCTCCCTAAATAGCTTCCTTTACCTTAGTGCAGTCCTCCTTCACTTACTTCATCCTTCTTCGATTTTGCTTTTAAATGTCCTTATTTCTTCTGAGAAATCCTCACTTCCTGTTCTTCTGTCTGTAACTACACACCGTAATGCAAGGCTTTCTCCCTGGTGTGGAGAAAGCCTCTTGATGGTAGGAGGGGGCGAGCAGGCAGGCCAGGACACTCTCTACTTTGCAGATAGAGAAAGGAGCTGTGTGTTAGTGGGCGTCCTGACACTTCTGCTCGCCCCCTTCCCCCTCAAGAGGCTTTCTCCACACCAGGAAGAAAGACTTGCATTACGGTGTGTAGTTACAGACAGAACAGGAAGTGAGGATTTCTCAGAAGAAATAAGGACATTTAAAAGCAAAATGGAAGGAGGAGGTAAGTGAAGGAGGACTGCACTAAGGTAAAGGAAGCTATTTAGGGAGAAAAAAATTCCTTTACAACCCCTTTAAGCAATTAATAATAATCAAGCAGACAGTTTGGGAACCCCTCATAATGGTCACAACAGGTCTGCACATTTAATTGCAGAGATTTCACAAATAGAGTTCCTGAGAGACACTTTATAAGACCAAATGTATTTGAGCAATCAAATTACTGAGTTTTTGGGCTCTTGTTGAAGATTGCTATGCTAGCGCGTACACCACAGATATATTTTCTAGGATGTTATACACTTGCCAATATTGTGGCAACAGTTTGGGGAAGGCTGTTTTATGGTCCAGTATGTTTGTGCCACCTCTGTGCACAAAGCCAGGTCCATAAAGATATGAGTTTGGCCTGGAGGAATTCAAACCGCCTAAAGAGGACCCTGACTTTAAACTTACAGAACACTTTGGAATGGCAGATCATTTCATGCATCATTAGTATCTGAACTTACAAAAGGTTCTTTTGGCTAAATGGGCACAAATACCCACCGAAATCTTGTGTAAAACCTTCCCAGAAGAGTGGCGGCTGTAAAACTCCAAAGGAGGGAGGATGGGTAACTCCATATTAATGCCTACGATTTTTGAATTGGATGTTACATAGTTAGGTTGAAAAAGACACACAAATCCATCCAGTTCCACCATAAACGTAACCAACCGTAAACCATAAAAAAAAAAAAACGTACAATCCAATATACCCAATTCTATACCCACAGTTGATCCAGAGGAAGGAAAAAAAAAACACCATGATCCAATTTGCTACAGCAGGGGAAAGAAATCCTTCATGATCCCCCGAGAGGCAATCAGATTTTCCCTGGATCAACTCTACCTATAAATGTTAGTACCCAGTTATATTATGTGCATTTAGGAAAGATTCCAGACCTTTCTTAAAGCAATCTACTGAGCTGGCCAGAACCACCTCTGCAGGGAGTCTATTTCACATTTTCACAGCTCTTACTGTGAAGAAACCTTTCCGTATTTGGAGATTAAGGGCCAGATCCAGATAGATCAGCGGATCTTTAGATCCGCCTAATCTATCTGATTTAAGATCCGCCGCTGCAAGTTTTAGAGGCAAGTGGGTAATTCACAAAACACTTGCCTCCAAACTTGCGGCGGCGTATCTTAAATCCCCTGGCGGAATTCAAATTCCGTGGCTAGGGGAGTGTAGCATTTAAATCAGGCACGTCCCCGCGCCGATTTAACTGCGCATGCGCCGTCCGCGAATTTTCCCGGCGTGCATTGCTCCCAATGACGTTGCTAGGACGTCATTGGTTTTGGCGTGAGCGTAACTTGCGTCCAGCGCTTTGGAGAATCGACGTACGCAAACAACGTAAAAAATAAAATTTGACGCCGGAACGACGGCCATACTTAACATTGGCTGCGCCTCATAGAAGCAGGGGTAACTATGCGCCAGGAAAACCCTCACGTAAACGTCGTAAAAACACTGCGTCGGGCCCGCGTACGTTCGTGAATTGGCGTATCTCGCTGATTTACACATTCCCAGCGGCCATTTTTAAATTGCAGTTAAGATCCGACGGTGTAACACAGTTACACCTGTCGGATCTTAGGCATATCTATGCGTAACTGATTCTGACTCAGTCGCATAGATACGACCGGCCTAACTCAGAGATACGACGGTGTATCAGGAGATACACCGTCGTATCTCTTTGAGAATCTGGCCCTAAATCTTTTTCCTCTAGACGTAAAGAGTGCCCCCTTGTCCTTTGTGTTGATCGTGAAGTGAATAACTCAACACCAAGTTCACTATATGGACCCATTATATATTTTTACATCATCATTTCCCCCCTTATTCTCCTCTTAAGAGAATAAATTCAGTTCCTCTAGACCAGTGGTCTCAAGGTACCGGCCCGTGGGCCATTTGCGGCCCGCGGACCAGTTATAAATGGCCCGCAGGCAGGGTGGAAGTGAGGGGAGCTGGCGCCATCTGGTGGTGAGCCGTTGGTATTACAAGTTATTACCACCAGATGTGAGCTGGCGCCATCTGGTGGTGGCCGTTGGTATTACAAGTTAAGCATTACAAGTTAAACAGCAATTCTAATGTCATTGTACACTATTTTCACTGCCATATTCTTCCCTCTAATTAGAACCCCCAAACATTATATATATATTTTTTATCCTAACACCCTAGAGAATAAAATGGCGATCGTTGCAATACTTTCTGTTACGCCGTATTTGCGCAGCTGTCTTACAAGCGCACTTTTTTGGGAAAAAATTACACTTTTTTTAATTAAAAAATAAGACAACAGTAAAGTTATCCCCATTTTTTTTAATATTATGAAAGATAATGTTATGCCGAGTAAATTCATACCCAACATGTCACGCTTCAAAATTGTGTCCGCTTGTGGAATGCCGACAAACTTTTTTACCCTTTAAAATCTTCATAGGCGACGTTTAAAAAAATCTACAGGTTGCATGTTTTAAGTTACAGAGGAGCTAGAATTATTGCTCTCACTCTACCAATCGCGGCGATACCTCACATGTGTGGTTTGAACACCGTTTACATATGCGGGCGCTGCTCACGTATGTGTTCGCTTCTGCGCGCAAGCTCGTCAGGACGGGGTGCGTTTTCTGGCTCCTAACTTTTTTAGCTGGCTCCTAGATTCCAAGCAAATTTGTCAAACCCTGACTTACACCAGTGCTGGTGATAATAATGCGCTCGCTGACACCAGTGCTGGGGGTTAATAATGTGTTCGCTGACACCAGTACTGTTGTTTTTGAAGTTTGAAAGTTTGCATGCGGCCCCCCATGGCATATGAAAACTTGTCTTGTGGCCCTCAGGTAATTTGAGTTTGAGACCCCTGCTCTAGACTTTCCTCATAGCTGAGCTCCTCCATGCCTCTTATCAGTTTGGTTGCCCTTCTCTGCACTTTCTCTTATTTGTAAACCTCATTCATTTGTGTTCGTTAAATGTCCATAAACCTTTAGCCATATAGTGTATACGACTGTGAAGTGGGTTCACCCTGTACCATCTACCACAAACAAAATATCTGTTTCATGTGGGCTGACCATTTTAGCAAAGGTCCTGATTGGCTGGGCAGCCTTTCCAAAGGTTTTCAGTTGTCACGATTCAGCACCATAGTTTTCCTGGAAGCAGCTGAGCCAAGTATCTCCGATACCTTCCTGCCCTATATGGTAGCGGCTTTATCTACACAGAATTGTTTTATTTATGTTTTGCAGATGTGACCTAACTAATGACCACTGCACTGAACTGACATCATAAAGCCTTTGCGATTTAAGTGCCAGCAACCATCAACAAATAGCCATTTTCATTCTGTACTCTTAGCTTCTGATAAGAGTAGACTATCAATCTGAATCTGACTGACAACAAATCGCTTTCATGTGTTTCTGGTTGGGGCTGCAGCCTATTGTTTGTGTTTTAGTAGATTATGTAATAAAACATGGCTTCATTAAGATATTAAGTGCATCCAGATTTTTGGCCGGGACTACAAACCACTGGGGATCACAATAGTAACATGTTCCAGTTAAAGCCATGATTAGTGCTTGTGTTTCATGACCGCGATCAGAATATTAAGAGATTTGAGTGTAGTAAACTACTGTTCTGTAGCAGGATAATTATAGACAAAGTCACTACGAATCAAATGCAATCTTCTTAAGCAGTTCGGTCTGGTTTGGGAAATACATTTCTTCTATTTAGTGGAACTGAAGTTAGATTGACACCGTTCTTCTTCTGTATAGATAGCCTTTTACTGGTACATGATTGCCACCCCAGGGAGGTGGCATGGCAGATACCTGTTTTACCACTTCCTTTCTTACCTGCTTGCTCATTGAACAGAGGATAAGATTAATTCCCAATGATGTGACCCCGGATGCTAAAAAGCTGAAATCCGAAAGGGCAATGTTATCACCTTTGCTGTGCAGTGTTGGAGGCACCATAAGAATGGCAAATTGAATAACAAATCCTTAGACAGTTCTGATAGTTCACATGTATGGAATAGAATTCAACTGTGTATTTAAGGGTTTGCCTTTGGATCAGCTTTAAAGCCTAGTTATGAGAAATGCAAAGAGAGGGAAGCACTAGGGTCCCACTGTAAAAGGTTTTAGGCCCCCATAACTCTATGGGATGAGGAATAAGGTTAAATACTTGCCTTATCTTCCACTCCTGCTAGCTCCTTCCATCTCTGCAGCCAGTCCCCTGAAGCCTCTAATGTGCTCCAACCACCTGATGGTGTCAAGTACCATGAGGTACCACACACAAGCCAGAGCGAGTAGTAAAGTGTTGCATAACCTTTTTATCATCTAGACCAGGGGTCTCCAAACTGCGGCCCTGGGGCTGGATGTGGCCCTTTGCTTGCCTTAATGCGGCCCTTGGAGCACACTTCCATCCAATTTAAATGGGGAATAATTCTTGTTGCTGACACCAATAGGGGACTATTCCTCCAACTGACACCAACGATGGGGCACTAGTCCTCCCACTGTCACCAAAGATATGGTATTATTTACTCCCACTGGACACCTGGTCATGTTTTCAGACCTTCCATTATTGTGCACAGGTGATTTGATCAGTTTCACTGCCTTGGTAATTACCACAGCCGTTTCATCTGAGGGAAATCGTGAAAACATGACCCGTTGGGAAACATTGCTCTAGAGCAGGGGTGGGGAACCTTTTTTCTGCCAAGGGCCATTTGGATTTTTGTAACATCATTCGGGGGCCGTACAAAATGATCAACTTAAAAATTAGCACCGCTTCTCTGGACCCCTTTTTACATTACACAGCACCGCACTTCTGGACCCCTTTTACATTACACAGCACCGCATCTCTGGACCCCTTTTACATTACACAGCACCGCATCTCTGGACCCCTTTTACATTACACAGCACTCTGGACCCCGTTTACATTACACAGCAACCCTCTGCACCACTAGACCCCTTTAGATTTACACACACACCCCCCAGCTCTGTTCTTTCCTGCATTAATCATGCAGATGGAGAGACAGTGAGCAGCGCTGAACAGAGGGCAATCACCTGCTGGTTTACTTATGTTAGCTTCAGCAGCTCTCTACTCAGCACTGCTCAATGTCTCTCTCTCCCCTGCGGTACAGGAGAGTGTTTGCTTACCTTGCAGATGTAGATGGAGAAAATTAAACTTGGCACGCCGCCGCCGTGCTGTAAACACGTGCACACGTCAGCGCAGAGGCACAGCGCCTCCCACTCCACCACCCACCAATCGCTGCCGTTATCTGTTTTTTTTTTCAGCCCTTCCGCCTGGTTGGCTGGTGTTCCCCGCCTCTCCCACATCGAGAGAGACAGACGGTTCCACCAGCCAACCAGGCTGGACTCGGGGCACACACTCAGCTGCATGGGGGGGCCGGATGGAATGATTTTGCGGGTCGCATGCGACCCGCGGGCCATAGGTTCCCCACCCCTGCTCTAGAGTTAGGAAGCCTCATCCCTTATAGGGGGGCACTGCTTGGTTAGGCTTTTGGAATTCCTATCATTGGGCTTTATAGGAGAATTTTTTTGTAGATTTTTGCATAGGTTGGCTTAATATATTTTTCTTGGTGTTCTAAAAATCCAAAATATTAAAAATGCCAAATATTATGCATGATATATTTTTACATTTTGTTCTGTTTCTTTTTTTTTTAGGGAAGAGAACAACGAAGAAGGACAAAAAGAACAAAAAGAAAAAGAAGTTACTTGAAAGGGCCCAGGAACAACACAGCGTTTTTCTCTCCACGGACCGGACCAGCCAATAAAGAGACAGTTCATCACCCTTCCCCTTCCTTTTTTTTTTTATTTGCTAAGTGCACAAAGGCTGCTACATGCTCTTGCACACACATGGACTGCAGAATGGCTGCTTTAACAGTATTGGTTACAAATATCTTGTGAAAGTATCACAAATCTATTTGTGTTATTTATACTTTTTTTTTTTTGTTTTTTTGTTTTTTTGTTTTTTTGTTCCTCTGATTTGGGAATCCCGGAGGTTGGAAATACTGAGTTGAATCAGTGACATAAGATGTGTCGAAGACTTTCTTTTGTTTTTTCTTTTTTTATTATCTTTTGTATTTTTTTTTTTTTTAATTCAGTGCCTATGATGGAAACTGCCAGTGTGTAGGAATGGGACTGTTGCCTGGACTCTCAGCCATTGGCAAACGAAAAAAAAAAAAAAATGGACTTGTGTATATCTGTGTAAAAGAACCGAAACAAAAAAAATTGGAAGTAGATTTTTTTTTTTATCATATTTGGGTTTTTTACGTTTTTATGGTTTTCATACTGTACATTTTAAACAGTATTTCAAATGTTTGTTTAGCTGATATTTGTTCTCGGAGTGCCTATTCTAATGGGAAAAAAAACAGTTGTGTAAGAAAACTGTTGATGCTAATAACACAGTAACATGGCAGTAACTGCTTATGGATACAGCAGCGGTTATACTTTGTACATAGCGCTGAGATGCTACATGTAATAAACGTATTTACTGTGTATATAGTACCGTCTTATGTTAATTGGAAGTAAAGGTACCGGTAAGTTATTTGTTGGGAAACCATTTGTTCAGTCTATCTGTAAAGGTTTTCATTCATCCAGGTCATTGGTGTAGCGGGATGTTGTCCCTTCAATTGGGGTTGTTCTTTAAAGCTGGATCCCACATATGGATTTTATTGCATAGTTACAATGGTCCAGCATGGAATAATGTTAGGCCTCGTACATATGAATATGGGAAGGGAAAATTCGTAAGACGACCGTCTGCCGATTTTCGGATCGTTGGTACTTAGCTTTAGACAGCCGATTTGACTTTTTCGGCAGATTTTCAGTTTTTTTATAGTTGTTGCGCAAAAAAAAAATAATCGCAGAGGTGATCAAATACCACCAAAAGAAAGCTCTATTTGTGGGGAAAAAAGGACACCAATTTTGTTTGGGTACAGTGTAGCATGACCGCGCAATTGCCATTCAAAGTGCGACAGTGCTGAAAGCTGAAAATTGGCTTGGGCGGGAAGGTGCGTAAGTGCCTGGTATGGAAGTGGTTAATACTCAACATGTCACGCTTTAAAATTGCGCTCGTTCGTGGAATGGCAACAAACTTTTACCCTTAATCTCCATTAGCAACATTTAAAACAATTCTACAGGTTGAATGTTTTGAGTTGGAGGAGGTCTAGGGCTAGAATTATTGCTCTCACTCTACCGATTGTGGTGCTACCTCACATATGTAGTTTGAACACGGTTTTCATATGCGGGCGCTGCTCACGTATGCACTCGCTTCTGCACGCGAGCTCGGCGGGACTGGGCGCGTTTACATTTTTTATATTACCTTTTTTTTTTTACACTGTTCTTTCAAAAATAAAATGTTTTACTTTTATTCCTATTACAAGGAATGTAAACAGCCCTTGTAATAGAAAAAAAGCATGACGGGTCCTCTTAAATATGAGATCTGGGGTCAAAAAGACCTCAAATATCATATTTGCACAAATTTGTTTCGGACATTTGAGAAGATGCAAAAAAAAATCGCCCTTTTTAAGAGCTATGGGTGGAAGTGACATTTTGACATTGCTTCCGTCCTGCTATGGTATGGAGACGGGTGGGGGTCATCTTCCCCTCAATCATCTCCATACCCAGCAACAGAGAGGACCCGATCGCTGCCGATGGCTCCAGTAAGCAGTGGGGGAGCCCTTCTCCCGCCGCCGATAAATGTGATCTTGTGGCGAATCTGCGGCAGAGACCACCATTATCAGAAACCGGACCGCCGGTGGAAGAGGATACCTGGGTTATGGCAGCTAGCTGCTGCCATAACAAAGATATCCCTCTTCTAACGGCCAACATATATCGGCATGCGGCGGTCCGGAAGTGGTTGATGGAACAGTGACGCTGCTTTGCTGGGGATATCGATGTAGGATATAGTTAAAAAGGCATTTGTTTTGTACCATCTTAAAATCGCGAATCAATGCTCACCAAACTTCTACTAACACTAAATTGGCAGAAGGGGCCCAAAGAGTGGCGCTCGAGAAATGAACTTCCTCTTTATACGTCACTATGTTCGTGTTTGTCAAATGACAATTTGCAGATAGTTGGTATGCTAGACAAAATCCTGCACATGCGCTTTTGACAAAAATAAGACGCTTGGTTGTACAACAATCAAACTGTGTGTACGAGGCCCAAGTATGCGGATCCCTTCAAAAACTGGAAATTGCTGTAGGCACCGCTACCACAGCGATGGCCTCTGTCTCCCAAATTCCAGAAGTGGCTGCCCTACTGACCACAGGGGGTTACCCACTCTACATTGGCGCCATTAACAGAATGCCTTTTCTCACTGAATGCAAAGCGTTCTCTTATTGGATGAGGTAGAGAGGCAGGGTGGTGACATCATAATCTCCATCTCTTCCAATTAGTGGAAAATGCAAGGAATTCTGTTAATGGAGCCAATGCAGATTGGGAAACCCACTGTGGTCGCTATGCAATAGGTCAGCTGCTTCTCTGACCTGGGAGACGAAGGCTATCATTTATGCATAATTACATTTGTCCAAGCTGGATCAATGTATCTGTGCGAGAACATCCAATCCTGGAATTTACCTTTTAACCACTTAAGCCCCGGACCAATATGCAGCCTAAAGACCCAAGGTGTTTTTACAGTTCGGGACTGCGTCGCTTTAACAGACAATTGCGCGGTCGTGCGACGTGGCTCCCAAACAAAATTGGCGTCCTTTTTTCCCCACAAATAGAGCTTTCTTTTGGTGGTATTTGATCACATCTGCGGTTTTTAGTTTTTGCGCTATAAACAAAAATAGAGCGACAATTTTGAAAAAAAAGCAATATTTTTTACTTTTTGCTGTAATAAATATCCCCCAAAAACATATATAAAAACATTTTTTTTCCTCAGTTTAGGCCGATACGTATTCTTCTACCTATTTTTAGTAAAAAAAATCGCAATAAGCGTTTATCGATTGGTTTGCGCAAAATTTATAGTGTTTACAAAATAGGGGATAGTTTTATTGCATTTTTTTTTATTTTTTTTTACTACTAATGGCGGCGATCAGCAATTTTTTTCGTGACTGCGACATTATGGCGGACACTTCGGACAATTTTGACACATTTTTGGGACCATTGTCATTTTCACAGCAAAAAATGCATTTAAATTGCATTCTTTATTGTGAAAATGACAGTTGCAGTTTGGGAGTTAACCACAGGTGGCGCTGTAGGAGTTAGGGTGCACCTAGTATGTGTTTACAACTGTTTGGGGGTGTGGCTGTAGGAATGACGTCATCGATCGTGTCTTCCCTATAAAGGGAATGACGCGATCGATGCGCCGCCATAGTGAAGGACGGGGAAGCCGTGTTTACACACGGCTCTCCTCGTTCTTCAGCTCCGGGGAGCGATCGCGACGGAGCGGCTATAAACAAATAGCCGCGCCGTGGTCCCGGATCGCTCCCCGAGCGGACCCGACCTCCGCATGTAGCGGGGGGGGTCCCGATCGGACCCCCCACCCGCTAATAGGCGAGGACGTACCTATACGCCCATGTGCCTGTACGTGCCATATTGTGGACGTATATGTACATGGGCTGGTCCTTAAGTGGTTAAACAGGCTCTGTTGCAAGACCATTCATTTCAACAAAAATGTTCCCATAAGATTATACTGTATGTGAATTTACCTAATTTTAACAAATTAAAGTCAAACTCCTGCTAACACTTTAAACAGTTACAACAACCAATTGTTTGCTTGTGGGATAAAGGTTTTACATACTGTAAATAAACAAAAGTTGACCATCGTAAGCACCCCTGTCAATGTTAAATGGTTTGTTGGTTGGCAACACTTTTCCTGGACAGCTTGGTCTGTTAAAAGCTTGTTGTAAAGGAACATTTTTTTTTTGCTGAAATACTGTTTACAGGGTATAGAGACATAGAGCCAGATTCACATAGAATCGCCCTACGCTGCGGCAGCGTAACGTATTAAATTTATGTTACACCACCGCAAGTTTTCAGCGTAAGTGCTTGATTCACAAAGCACTTGCCTGTAAACTTGCGGCGGCGTATCGTAAATCCGCCCGGCGCAAGCCCGCCTAATTCAAATGGGGCGGGGACCATTTAAATTAGGCGCGTTCCCGCGCCGAACGTACTGTGCATGCTCCGTCCCTAAAATTTCCAGACGTGCATTGCGCTAAATGATGTCGCAAGGGCGTCATTGGTTTCGTCGTTAACGTAGATGGCGTCCAGCGCCATTCACGAACGACTTGCGCAAACGACGTGAAATTTCAAATTTTGACGCGGGAACGATGGCCATACTTAACATTGGCTAGACCACCTAGAGGGTAGCTTTAGTTTTACGCGGCGTATCTCTATGGAAACGACGTAAATTTACAGCGACGGGCAAAGCAGACGTTCGTGAATTGGCGTAACTAGTCATTTGCATATTCTACGCCGACCGCAATGGAATCGCCACCTAGCGGCCGGCCTAGAATTGCACCCTAAGATCCGACGGTGTAAGTCGCTTACACCTGTCGGATCTTAGGGCTATCTATGCGTAACTGATTCTATGAATCAGGCGCATAGATACGACAATCGTATCTCAGAGATACGACGGCGTATCTCCTGATACGCCGTCGTATCTCTTTTGTGAATCTGGCCCAGTAATCACACCTCCTTGATTAGTGACCACAGAGAGCAAGCTCCCAGGACTTTTTTCATCAGGAAACAAACAACCAGGAAGTGTTCAGAACAGAGGATTATAGTAACATCAGAGCAAAAATGAACAATGAGGACATGAAACCAGGACTGCAGTAAGGTAAAAGAAACTATTTAGCTAAAAAAATAAATTCCTTTAGTGACCCTTTGAAAATATGTTATCTCTCAGGAGCACAGAGGAGGGGGTGGAGAGGCTGCAGTTAGTGTGTGAGAGTGGATTGGAAGAAAGGAACGCACCCCCTCCACACAGCAGAACTGTGTTGTAAATAGACAAGCTGTGTGCTGAGCTCCCTCCCTGACACAAATTTTTATGTTGTGTCAGGAAAACTACTCAGAAGTGACTCATGCTGATAACGGAAGAATGAAGCACTAGAGATATGTAGCGCCCCCTTACTTTCAGTATGGGCACTATGCTAAAGTTAGTGGGGAATGAGAGAGTTATTTTGCTCCCATTCGCAATTTTCTAAATTCGGACTTCTGTCGTTCCAAAGATGTACACTGGGTCAGTCTGTGCTCCAGGGATGCAGTGCCATCCCTGGCCAGCAGTTGGCACCAGAGGGGTTCTGGCGGAGCAAGTTTTCCCCAGCAGCCAATCAGTTTTCCCTCACGGGGCATGCTGGGGGAAAGTATATCTGTGACAGATGTCATGTGCTAAAAAAATCTAGGTGCGGCATCCACCTTCAGGGTGCGCGCATCCATGGACCCTGCCGGCGCGGCCCACCTGGCCAAATTTGCAGGCTACACAGAACCTCATCCGGAGGTGAAAAGGGACTCCAGTGACCTACTGGGTCCCCAGTTCTATTGAGAGGATCCCAGGCAGGGTGCCGTTCGATTGGGCGGGCGGCTTGAGGGGAACCCGGAGGCCGGTTGTCCAACAGGGCTTGAAGGACCAATCGGATCTGGTGACTGGAATGCTGACAGGTATACTTGCTGTCGTCCGGTGACCTATGCTAAAACTTACTGGGAGGATTCGCTCCAATAATCCATTTAGCTCGTTTAAAGTAATAGGCCTGTGGCAGAGGCCCTAGAGCCAGGCCTGTGAGAGACCTGTTCCTCCCAGCAATCTAAAGTGACACCTCGGCTGCCAGGCTTATGATAGGGGTCTTCACTTCACCCACTCTGGCTAGAGTTGCGACGAACCACAAATCTGATACTACTGAGAGCAGGACTGCTCGGTTCATATCCAGGCCTGATACTGCAAAGTTCCTTTTTTCCTTCATCAACCTTTTCTTCCTATTTGATGTTGGCCTGGAAATAAAGCATTGGAAAACCCTTTATTCACTGTCTAGACATTCGCTCACTACTTTGACTCACTACTAGCACCCCTAGACACACTGCAGGGTAACTTAATACACTGATCCCAACAACAAATCAGCGACTCCTTTGGGGGTAGCGCTACAGATAAAAAAAACATATAGCGCTTTGCAGAGGGGTAAGTAAACACTACAGATATATGTGCTTTGCTCAGTTTTCATGACTGAGGTTTACAACCACTGTAAATGTGTTGGCTGCATTCGTTTTCTTAAGGCTTTTTTCCACGTGCTGATCCTGATAATGAATAGCTTGGCACCATTGTGTAGCACACCCTCTAAGGAGCCGCAAGTAGAATGGGATCCCCCACCCTGCACAGCGAATTTCCACAGGCACTCAGTCAGAACAGTTTTATTGAGGGATAAAACTAGGATAGGGATGGTAAGGTATGGGATGCCCACTTCAGAAAAACATTGGGTATAACTTTTTCTATATACACTCCTCTGCTTTGTCTAGCACTTGCAGAGCTCCACTGATGGTTAATCTGACAAGGCACTCGAGTCAGAGAAAAAGCATTGTCAAAAAGGTCAGAGTCCAGCATACATCCCTGTGGCTACTGATCCCAGCACTGCCAACCCACCTGACTGCAGCTGTCTCTTTTAATAGCCCTCTTGGCTAACTTCTCCACAGCCCTCCCAGACTGAATACTCACCAGCCCACCCAGCTGACCAGTGGTGTATTTAGGTTTTCTGCTGCCCTAGGCCTGACTAAATGTATGTACCCCCCCTAATTTAATTCCTGTTTAAGACCCACCCTATCATCTGTAAACCACACCCCTTCCTCTTTAGGCTCATTTGGCACCTTTCACGGGAAATGGGTACCAGTTTTTGACAGGTACCCTCCCTTCCCCACTTCCGGGGAGACTGCGCCGCCCTCTCTGAAGTTCGGCCCCCCCTTCCTCCTTCCTCCAGTGGGCCATTCAGAAAGCGCAACACGCTTAACACATGTGCAGTAGGGAACTGGTTTCCCTTACTATGAATGATGGTGTCGACATCACAGGAACCCTGGACAGGTAAGTGTCCTAATATTAAAAGTCAGCAGCTACAGTATTTGTAGCTGCTGACTTTAAATTTTTTCACGGGGGGTGCGGAACTCCTGTTTAATGAGTTTGCATTGATTTCAGCATGTATTGAGCACTTTGTACATGCCAGTGGTGGCTTTTTTTGTTGGGGGGGGGGGGGGCACAAACAAACTAAAAAAACATCAATTGCAGCCTTCACTGTGCCCATCAAACACAGCAACTGTGCCCCATAAACCTGCAGGGTTGCCAACTTTTAGTAATTCTACGAACCGTTTGTAAAATCCATACTTTTTGCATCTGTCCTTGAATGTCCATAATGGACATTCAAGGACAGATGCAACAATTATGGATTTTACAAACTGTTCGTAAATTTACTGAAAGTTGGCAACCCTGTGCCCCATCAAATAATGCCGCCCCTGTGCCCCATCAAATAATGCCGCCCCTGTGCCCCATCAAATAATGCCGCCCCTGTGCCCCATCAAATAATGCCGCCCCTGTGCCCCATCAAATAATGCCGCCCCTGTGCCCATCAAATAATGCCACTGTGCCCCATCAAATAATTCCCGCCACTGTGCCCCATCAAATAATTCCCGCCACTGTGCCAATCAAAAGTTAACATTTTACCTGCTGTCCTGGCCTGGGGGGTTTCCCTCGTGCTCCTCTCTCTCCTCCTCCTCCTGACGTTACAGCCAGACTCTGCCCTGGTGTCGAGGAAATGATTCAGTGAGGGGAAGCCGTGCGGAGGTATGTAGGCGGAGCTTTAAGGCTCCACCTTCGCCAGTCACTTTACATTGCCTTTTGCCTGCCGCTTATGGGGGTGTATCTCCCACCGCCCTTTCCTCGGCCAAGCACGCCCATATACACCGCACTGTTAGCCCATACTTGCAAGTGCCGGCGCCGCCACAGCAGGCCGGCCACATGTGTGCGGGAGGCGGCCGCGGGAGCCGGGAATCGGGAAGACGGGTCGGGGGCTTTCTCTCATGTGGGGGGGCGGCTTTTTTGGCCGCCCCCGCAAAGTGCCGCCCTAGGCCAAAATAAATCTCTGCGGCTGACTTCTCAAGTGATCTCCCGGATGTGCTGACCTGCTCCCTCTGTCGCCACTTGCTCCTATGCTTCCAGGAAAGGATTCCTCAAATTGTTGTGTTGTAGAGGGCCCCCCAGCTCCTAAACCACAGACCTGAGGTCACCCCCCCAGACTAGGGGCACCTTTCGACAGCTGCCTCCACACTCCATCTGCCAGCTGACTGCCTCTGCTGGCATGACTTACACCCATTTATGAGGAGGCCTGCCCCCCTGTCAGCCCATTTGCTGGGGGATTGACTGGGGCCCTCATAAATATGCCAAGCAGCTCCTCTTAGCCTCCTCCCACTACATCTTGAAGTTTCTCCAAAGTTCCAGGAAATGGGGAGAGGCACCAGAAATGCTGCTTGCGGAGTCAACAAACCTCCCTGAGTCACGATCAACCCTGACCCAGATGCAACCCAGGCTTGGCTCTCAGCCAAACCAATTTACCTACACAATCGGCCAACTATATAAACTACATAATGGTTGCAGTAGCGTGCACGAGAACGCACACATTTCCACAATGTAATTGCGTGAACAGGGCCTTATAGTTTGGGTATGTCTTTGAATTTATGAACAATTATTTGAACATCTTGAAAGGGTAAAGGGCTCTCTGCAGTATTTTTCAGCCCTGGCTTTCCCATTAAAAATGCTATCCAATCTTGTGGAATCTGATTCTAATGGTCAGATTAATTTACATGAACTTGGCCATGCCTTATGAGGACACACTGTATGGGAATCATTATATGGCACAAGTGAACGATGAGGGAAGGCATTCTTCATGCACACACTATGGTAGTGCACACACATTTCTGCATCTGTTACTAATATAAAACTGTATGTTGCGTGTATTGTTTTCTGAAATCCCCTTTTATGCCCACAACTGCACTGCTAACAATTACTATCAGCTGCTCTACTAGCTGCTTTTTTTGATTATCAATATTGTTAATCAATGACTTTTTAGGTGTAATTTGATATTGCAAAATGCCACAATGAGTTTCCCTTTCTTAAAAATGAAATGATATCTTCTTTTTCTTGACTATTTCAAAGCGTTTTATGCAACCTTATTTATGGTCCTATTTAATATAGATGTGGTTTCTATTTAGAGGTTATTCGTGGTTCTCCTTAAAGGCACAAAATACCTTCAGAGCAACAGACGTGCTTAAATGACCCAAGGCATACAGATCAGCGTTTCATGGGAAAGACCGCCTCTGAAATCATGATAGAACAGATTTTGTTTTGGTCATAATTATCATTGAAAGTAGCAAACCTTCCCCAAAATCTTTACTGTTCGAAAAAGGCCAGATGCAGGCACATTGAGCATTGCTAGAGACAGTTGGGTGAGGAATTGGCCTAGACCTTATTTAGGAGTAGACACTGGTGGGTGAATTTTGTAAACAAAAAAAAATAAAAAAACGTTATTTTAAAGCTGAAAAAGAGAGATTAAAGCGGAACTTCACTCTTCTAATCAATATTAATAATTGTAATCCTTATGCTGCTGTTATTCGTGTAGCGGTATTGTATGTATTACCGTGTTCCCCGAAAATAAGACCTACTCCTAAAATAAGACCTAGCGTTATTTTCCAGGACGGCTGCAATATAAGCCCTACCCCGAAAATAAGCCCTAGTTTAAAATGTTTGTAACATCCTATAATCCACTTTTTTACAGTAACATATAATGTACAGTGTGTGTGTTTCTGTAATATAATTGTGGGGAAGAGAGCTCCGGCGTGTCACAAGTGCAGAATCGTGCTAGAACGAAGGTTTTTGGCACAATTATATTACAGAAACGGACACATTGTACATTATATACCACTGTAATAGAGTGTATTATAGGATTTTACAAGCATTTTAATTCAGATCACACTGGGGATTCCTGACAGGCAGGGAGGGAGAGGGGGAGAGAAGACAGCACATTACATGTTAAGACCTAACCCAAAAATAAGCCCTACTGTGTCTTTTGTTGCCAAAATTAATATAAGACCCGGGCTTATTTTCGGGGAAACACGGTAGGTGTCTTCTATTGCAGAAACTATTGATCAGGTTTTTGGGGTGGGAAAAAAAGGGGAAATCCAAAAGCAATTCCTAATATTTTTAAAACGACAGCTTTCATCAGAATAATAGCTAGTACTCCTGCCATGAAGATCCTTGTTCAGGCCTTCTGTTATGGGGTGACACAGGCTTTAGATAGCCGCAAATGCCCATTTAAAGTGATATTAACGGTTTGTGTCATACTTGCCTGCTCTGTGCAATTCTTTTGCACAGAGCAGCCCTGATCCTCCTCTTCCTGTGTCCAATGCTGGGGTTTCTGGCTCCTCCCCCTTTGAGTAACCCCCTAGCAAGCTGCTTGCTGCGGGCTTGATACCAAGCCACACTGGTCGTCTATTGACTCTGCTCCACGCTTCCTTATCACTGGATTTATTTTACAGTAGCAGGTTGGCTCCTGATGCTCTCACAGTGTCCAGTGAGGAGGGAGATAGAGGACAGCCCTGGACTAAGATAGGCTCAGGTAAGTATTAAGGGGGGCTACACCTACTGTGAAAGGTGTTTTTTTTTTTTTTTTTCCTTAACATTTCCAACCACTGTAAACACACATTGCACACAGACATGGACCACTGTTCTTACAAACAGGAAATGCACACTGATAAATTTCACGCAGCTATTACTGGGGCAATGCATATAGACATTTGGGGCCAGATTCTCGTAGAATGGAGTAAAACTCCGGCGGCGTAATGTATCTCGTTTACGTTACGCGGCCGCAAGTTTTACGGGCAAGTGCTTGATTCACAAAGCACTTGCCTGTAAAGTTGCGGCGGCGTATCGTAAATTCTCCGGCGCAAGCCCGCCTAATTCAAATGATCCAGGTAGGGGGCGTGGATCATTTAAATTAGGCGCGTTCCCGCGCCGATCATACTGCGCATGCGCCATCCCTAAAATTTCCCGACGTGCATTGCGCTAAATGACGTTGCAAGGACATCATTGGTTTCGACATTAACGTAAATGGCGTCCAGCGCCATTCACGGACGACTTACGCAAACGACTTACTTTTTAAAATTTCGATGCGGGAACGACGGCCATACTTAAGATTGGTTGCCCCTCATATAGCATTGGCAACTTTACGCGTCGCAAAAGCTACGGAAACGTCGTAAATTCACTGCGTCGACCGCGCGTACGTTCGGGAATCTTGCGTAAATAGCTCATTTGCATAGACGACGGGGAAAACGACGTCGGCGACACCTAGCGGCTGGAAAAAAAAATTGCATCTAAGATCTGACAGCGTAAGAGCCTTACGCCTGTCAGATCTAATGGATATCTATGCGTAACTGATTCTAAGAATCAGTCGCATAGATACGCCGGGCCAGATTAGGACTTACGACGGCGCAAATGGCGTTGCGCCGTCGTAAGCCCTTTGAGAATCTGGCCCAAAGTGGCTACAAAGAGGCTGTTGATCTGCAAAAAAGATAAAAAAAAAAACATGGAAAATTGTGATATACTGTATAGTGCTAACCTCATACAAGCTGTTGGATTGTTTGGGTCCCTCTGCCCTGCACCACCAATGACCTACCATGGATAACACCAAACAATGGACTTTATTAACACAAAAGCCATAAAAATAAAAGTTTAGTCAAACAAATGCAATGGCAAACAGTTTACAGCACAAAAATACACTTGGAAAAATGATTGTCTACTGACAAGAAAAAGTCACGGACTACTCTATTGGCCAATTGGACAATATCTGTAACCTAGTACTGCCGTTGCTGTGATCCTTCTAGTCTCTGGTAGAGTGCTCAACCCTCCCTTCTGAGGAAATTTTTAATCTCAATGGGAAAAGGATGCTTCCAGGATGAGAGAGTCAAAGCTATCTTCAGAAAAAAAAAGCAGCCATAGCCCATGGAATGGGCAACCCAAAATGTAATTGGGCAAGAAGCCTGGGTCTCAGAAATCCCTTGGTGGCCAGCAAAAGGTCTCATCCTTCTTGAGCTGGCTTTCTGTAGCAGTACTAGACAGTCTTCTACAGTGAAGGTCAGGTACAGCCACTGACTCTCTTCAGATCAGGATCAGCTTCAGTCTCTCACTGAATCTCAGCCGCAGTCTCTGACTGCAGGATCAGGAACAGCAGGATCCACACACAGCAGCTCTTTCTATGAGTCTGCTCTCTTCCAGCACAGTAGCCACATCACCCAGATACATCATGTGGCTCAGGCACACACCGCATTTCGGCACCTCTTTTAGTCCAGCAGGATGGCTGAACTGGCCAAATTTGAATCAGTGTGTGGGCACCCCTGCTTGACAGAAGATCATTTTATCGACTTTTGTCAAAGGGATATGTTTGAAAATGAACCAGTCCAACCAATTGGCTGCAGCCACGAACTCACGTATTCTGACAGCAGTGCACATCACTGTCAAAATACAATGTCCTGGCTCAGGGATTCCGTCAACCACCTCATTTATGTGGATGGAAGAATCATTTTTTTCATTCAGGCCTTTTTTTTTTTGTATCAGACTGGAGTTTGGCTTTGAAGTGGGGTGGACTCAGTGAACAATTATTAAAGTGTAGACAGACAAAAAAAAATATTTTAGACCTCTGCTTCAGGGGATTAGCTAATTAACTATTAAGCAGTTCAATGGGCTTCAAAAGCTGAGACAAATGTGTTAATAGTTTCTATGTATTTAGTGGTGGCCTTTCAGAAGTAACTACATTACAACAGTCACCCGATTTATTTTTGATACATGACTCCTGAAAAACTTCTGCTTGTTAACTGGAAAAATTAGATTATTTTATAATTTAGTTTTCCCTGACGCTTCAAGCAGAGAATGGTGGGTAAGATAACACGTAACAAAAACAATTTTCCAATAGTTGGCCTTTATGTGCCAGTATTTAAAAAATATTTATACTAACAGAGGAAACAAAATATGGATGTTCACTAATGCTAACTCGTGATAAGCACAAATGTAATCTTCATATTACAGTCATATATTTTCAAAAAAAAAAAGAAAAAAGACAAATGTAATTAATTTTTCCTTCTATTTTATGAGACTGAGAATGGTTGTGCTAAGCTATAATCAGCTAAAAAAAACTGTATTAACAAAATACAATGGTTGCCATTACTGATGAACTGAATGTGCCTGGAATTTGTTTGCAGGACATTCGCTGATCAGCTCACAAGTTCTGATTATTATTTCTAACCCTATTGAGGTCAGTGGGAGGCAAAACTTTAAAGTGGTATTAAACTGCAGGTTTAATAAAATAAAATAAAAAAACCTTCAAGACAAAAGACAGAGGGCCAGATTCTCAAAGAGTTACGCCGGCGTATCAGCAGATACGCCGACGTAACTCCGAATCTAAGCCCGTCGTATGTCTAAATGTATTCTCAAACTGAGATACACTTAAAGGGTCACTAAAGGAAAAACATTTTTTTGCTGAAATGATTGTTTATTGGGTATAGAGACATAAAAGTTAACTGATTCCTTTTAAAAATGATTAAAAATTGAATTTAATCTATCATATAATGTGCCTCTAGTTTCACTTTCGGTTTTAAAGGTACATACATGAAGTTCCGGGTGAGAGGTGAGTCGGGAAGACACACGGAACAAAAACAAACAAATGCAGGGCAGTGTTTTGTTTTTAAAATGAATCTGATTGGTTCTGAGGAGTTTTAGACACACAGTAATGACAGCTTAGACCACCGTGAAAATCTCCCAGTACCATGGTTATAAGGAAACAGGCAACCAGGAAGTGTGGAGATCACAGCAGAATTACAGCAACTTCAAAGCAAAAACGAACAATGAGGACATGAAACCAGGACTGCAGTAAGGTAAAGGAAACTATTTAGCTAAAAAAAAAATTTCCTTTAGTGACCCTTTAAACATGCCTAAGATACGACGGCCTGCGCCTTCGTATCTTAGGGTGCAATATTTACGTTGGCCGCTAGGTGGCGCTTCCATTGCGTAGAATATGCAAATGAGTCGTTACGCCGATTCACGAACGTACGCTTGCCCGTCGCAGTAAATTTATGCCGTTTCCGTAAGAGATACGCGGCGTAAAGATAAACATGCCCCCTATGTGGCGTATCCAATGTTAAAGCGGGAGTTCAACCATTTCTTTTTTTTTTTTTTTTTTTTCCCTTAGCTTCCTGCTCGTTCGGTCTAGGGGAATCGGCTATTTGTATTAAAATATGATCCGTACTTACCCGTTTTCGAGCTGCATCTTCTTCCGTCGCTTCCGGGTATGGGTCTTCGGGAGTGGGCGTTCCTTCTTGAGTGACAGTCTTCCGAGAGGCTTCCGACGGTCGCATCCATCGCGTCACTCGTAGCCGAAAGAAGCCGAACGTCGGTGCGGCTCTATACTGCGCCTGCGCACCGACGTTCGGCTTTTTTCGGAAAATCGTGACGCGATGGATGCGACCGTCGGAAGCCTCTCGGAAGACTGTAAATCAAGAAGGAACGCCCATTCCCGCAGCCCATACCCGGAAGCGACGGAGAGGATGCATCTCGTAAACAGGTAAGTAATGCTCATATTTTAAAACAAATAGCCGATTCCCATAGTAAAAACGAGCAGGAATCTAAGCCTAAAAAATGCCCTCTAAGGGTGAACCACCGCTTTAAGTATGGCCGTCGTTCACGCGTCGAAATTTGAAAATTTTAAGTCGTTTGCGTAACTCGTCCGTGAATGGGGCTGGACGCCATTTACGCTAACGTCGAAACCAATGACGTCCTTGCGACGTCGGGAAATTTTAGGGACGGCGCATGCGCAGTACGATCGGCGCGGGAACGCGCCTAATTTAAATGATCAACGCCCCCTACCTGGATCATTTGAATTAGGCAGGCTTGCGCCAGAGGATTTACGCTGCGCCGCCGCAACTTTACAGGCAAGTGCTTTGTGAATCAAGCACTTGCCCGTAAAACTTGCGGCCGTGTAGCGTAAACGAGATACGTTACGCCCGCACAGTTTTACTCCAATCTACGAGAATCTGGCCCAGAATGTGCTAGTATGCATCACATACTAGCGCATTGTGAAATACTTACCTTAGAACAAAGCCCTCCAAAGGCATCCGTCACCGTTGACAGAGCTTACATCTTCAATCAGTGTTCCTTCCAGGTTCATGTGCACCAACCGTCTGATTGGCCGAGCCACGATAACATCACTCCCGCACATGCATGAGGGAGTCACGACTTTGGCACAAGGCTATGAAGGGATGGCACGGGTATGCAAGTGCAAGTTTAGGAGATATTCACTGTACCTTATTATAGGCTTACCTGTAGGTAAAAGTAAAATAAAAAGACTTTACTACCACTTTCAAACCAATTTTGATAACTTTCAATTCAAATGCCGTTTTGTAAGGGGGCAGCAATGTTATTTAATGTTTAAAGTTACCCAGTAAAGTTACCCATCTGTACAATGTTATAAAGCAAAACTTAAAATTACAAAGAAAAAAATTGCAAATGTAAATGACATTTCCCTGCCAGCTTGATTTTGTTTATAAAAAGACATGGGGATCCCATACCCCACCAGGGAGCAAATCCTATGCAGGCCTGGATAGTTGGGGAGAGATGTGAATATACTTTATTTTGTCGAGTAGTATATGTATAAAAGGTCTTTACCAAGAACCTGACACCTTGCTATATCATGCCATTGCTATATCACACCATAGTATATCAGAAGATAGGTTAACCTAGAACATAATTTGATCTAGTCTTACAAATCAATACCATTACACCTGCCGATCTATGCTGATCAACCTGGCATGTACATCTTCTCTTTTGTTCGCCACATTAAACGGTTGACTAATGGGGCACAAAGAAGTAAAGTAAGTACAGCAAAGTGGAATGGGCAAGGTTCTAAAAAGAGCTGAGAAAGTATCATCATCTTTTAGGAAGCTAATTTGCCACACCGGCAAGGTTCAAAATGTTACAAATGAAACCTAATACAGTTCAACCTCGGATTGCGAGTAACACGGTTAACGAGCGTTTTCGCAATATGAGCACTGTATTTTTTTAAATTGTAACTCGGTTAGCGAGTGTTGTCTCGCAAAACGAGCATGATTCAGGCCAAAGCAGTGTGCAGTACTGTGTTTGGCATGAGGTGGGGGGGGGGGGGCGCCGTAACCGAGCGGAACTGAACCGAAATGCACGGAAAGGCCCAAGAACAGCTTGAGCCTTTCCGAGGTTTGCCGTGGTGCCCTCGGGCCTTTTTGGCCGAGGCTCTCTGGTGCCCCCCGCCTCTGGCCGCTTATGGTATTGCATGCCATTGAAGTCAATGCGGAACAAATTATTTTCGTTTCCATTGACTTCAATGGGGAAACACGCTTTGATATGCGAGTACTTTGGATTACAAGCATTCTCCCAGAACGGATTATGCTCGTAATCCGAGGTTCCACTTTATACATTTCCTAGAGGTTTTATAGTTAGTCAGGTTTAAAAAAGATACATCAGGTTCAAACAATAGAAAAACAATACAAAAGCTCCATATATACTATCTATAACCACAGTTGATCCAGAGCAAAAACAATCTAAGGAGCTGGCCAGAACTAGTTCTTGAGGGATTCTATCCCACATTTTCACAGCTCTAATGCCGCGTACACACGATCGTTTTTAAAAACGTCATTTAAAATGATCGTGTGTGGGCTTCACATCGTTTTTCGGCTTCTAAAAACCAAAAAAAAAATTTGAACATGCTGCATTTTTTAACGTCGTTTTAAAAAATTTTGTTTTTCGGGTTGTAAAAAATTATTGTGTGTAGGCAAAAGCGACGTTTTGAACCCGCGCATGCTCAGAAGCAAGTTTTGAGACGGGAGAGCTTGTTCTGGTAAAACTACCATTCATAATGGAGTAAGCACATTCATCACCATGTAACAGACAGAAAAGCGCAAATCGTGTTTTACTAACACGTAATCAGCTAAAAGCAGCCCAAAGGCGAATAGAACTTCCCCTTTAGAGTGCCGTCGTACGTGTTGTACGTCACCGCGCTTTGTTCATCATTTTTTTTTAAACGATGGTGTGTGGGCAACGTCGTTTTTAATGATGAAGTTGGAAAAATGTCGTTTTTTGGACATGCTGAAAAACTACGTTTTTTTTCATGCCGAAAAATGATCGTGTGTACGTGGCATCACAGTGAAGAAGCCTTTTTTTTCTTTATTGTATGTTTATTAAGTTTTCACAAAGCATACAAAGCAAAATGCACATTTCAGGTATTTGGAACAAAAAGTGAGATATGATAAAGAAAAAGAATATTAAATAATAAACAGAACATGAAAAAGAACAATAGTAATACATCATGGCTCAGTTTTCTTAGCTGCAAGTATAGATATAGAAAGGGACTGAATAGAGATAATCTAATACAGACCAAAGTTTACATGTATGAAAGATGTTGAGCTATGGAGCTGGAGAGATTACTTCAGTGTTGTATTCTGAGGCATCCCAGATCTCTCATAATTTGTTAAACCTTGGCAGAGAGTCGTCTATCATTGCAGTCAAGTGTTCCATCCTGCGTATATCAGCCATGGCCATAAGAATTTGCAGAAAAGGGGGGGGGGGGGTTAGTAGACAACCAGCACGTTTTTCTGCTAACCGAATAAAAGTCATCAATCTCCTAGTAGCCTTAGTAGTGCCCTGGAGTTGAAGACCTAATAAGAAATGTATGAGATGTAGAGCTCACCCCCAACGGAGCCGCTGATTAGTTTGGGATCGGCGTATTAAGTTACCCCTTTGGCTTGGTCTAGGGGTGATACTTGTGAGTGCAGATAAAGAGCAAGTGTCCAGACATCCAATAGGTTTTCAATGCTTTATTCCAAGACCCAACACGGCCAACATCAACATGGCACACAATAGAGAAAGGTTGATGAGCAAGAAGAGAACTTTAGTATCAGGCCCTGGATATGAAAGAAAGCAAACCTGCTCTCGGCAACAACTTGACTCAGCTTTTCACCGCCCCAGATCAGGGTGGGTAAAGTGCCCCCGGACAGGCGATTATCACAGGCCTGGCGGCCGGAGCGCCACTTACAGATCACTGGGAGGAAACAGACCTCTGCCACAGGCCTGACTCAAGGCCTCTGCCACAGGCTTAGTAATTTGAGGTATAAAGATCAGATTGAGTAAATCCTCCCAGTCAGTTCAGATAGTGTCACTGAGGTCAAGGGGTTCCTTACCCATGAAATGGATACAGCGCCCAGAGGCGATTCAGTTTGCATGTGTTGCGCTTTACAAGTTTCTCACTCACTCACTCACTCACCAACTGACAGCTTAAGCATACCTGTCATGCAGTGTGGTGTCTAGGCTTCCCGGACAACCTCTATCTCTAGGTACTCCCTGAGCCAATCCCCCACCGTACAGCTCCCGGCTTAGGATCCTTTCAGCAGAAGATTGGGACCCAGCAAGTCGCTGGGGCCCCTCTCAATGTTAGGATGAGGCTCCGCATAATGCGCAACCTCGGCGAAGCAGGCCACGATGGCGGGGCCCATAGATGCGCGTACCCTTAAGGTGGATACCGCACCTGGAACTTGGGCCCCGCACAGAACAGAACAACTAATGGCGGTTGCCACAGATATACCCCCCAGCATGCCCAATGAGGGAACCACACCTCTGATTGGCTGCTGAGGAGAAGGTGGGCCCGTCAGAGCCCCTCTAGCGCCAACTGTCACCCAGGGGTGGTAACGCACCCCTGGAGCGCAGACTGACCCACAGGACAGCTCTGAAATGACAACAGCCTAAATTTCCATAAATTGTGAATGGGAGTAAACTAACCCTCCCATTCTCACTAACTTTAGCGTAGCGCCCATACTGGAAGTAAGGGGGCGCTACAGAGATTTAAAGGAATAAGGATATCTAGGACCTTTTGCAAAAGGTTATGAACTTGTGTCCAAAAGGGTGTGATTTCGGAACATTCCCAAAAGATACGGTAATGAGTGCCTATAGCAGCACCACATCTCCAATATTGCCCAGAGGTTGTCAACTTTCGAGCATGTAAGAAATCTGGAGTCCTATACCAAAATAGAAGTATTTTGTACGCAATCTCTCTCTGTGCCACGCACCGTGAGACTCTAGATATAGAGTCCCATATTTCCCCCCAATCACCTAAGGATATAGGCCTTTGAAGAATATGGGACCACTTTCTCATATATCTGTGACTTCAGTCGGGGGGAGCTGCATGCAAGATTTTATAAATAGATGAGATCAAGTGGGGTTTATAGGGGCCCTTAGAGCACAGTAATTCAAATTCAGTTGGCATGTCTAAAGTCAGGGGGGAGATTTGGTAGCAAAAAATGTTTAATTTGTAGGAGGAAATAAAAAAGAGATTTTGGGATCTGATGTTTGAATTGC
This sequence comes from Rana temporaria, assembly GCF_905171775.1. Classification (NCBI taxonomy): domain Eukaryota; kingdom Metazoa; phylum Chordata; class Amphibia; order Anura; family Ranidae; genus Rana; species Rana temporaria. Next base: position 374,924,483 of record NC_053493.1, on the reverse strand, counting down.
AGCTCTGTAAAAGTGTACGCGTCACTGAGTGTACAAGATGACGCAATTGAAATATTTCAGCCTGGGTCCAGGGTAACATATGGTTATTGGAAAAGCTGTCCTGTATATCTGGGTTGAATAAAACGTTCATAAGTGGCGAGCATGGAGAAGAGAGAGAGTATCTACTAGAGCATCACTTCCAAATCAACATAGTGAATAACATCGGGTTTAGACATACACTTCTCAGTTAACCCTCCTGGCGGTATTCCCGAGCGTGACTCAGAGTTGATTTTTTCTGCCAAAATCGGTAACCCCGAGTCACGCTCGGGGTAGCTGTGCAGAGCCTGCAGCGCACGCTGGCTTACCTTCTCCTGGATCCAGCGATGTCACCGCGCTGTGTGAGCGAGAGGGACCTCGCTCGATTCACACAGTGTCCTCCTGTGCCGTCGATCTCCGTTCCCTGCGATGTTACGACGCACGGGAGCGGAGATCGGCGCCAAATTCAAAAAATTAAAAAAACACTATACATACAGTATACTGTAATATTATAGATTACAGTACTGTATGTAAAAAACACCCCCCCCCCCTTGTCCCTAGTGGTCTGCCCAGTGTCCTGCATGTTTTTATATAATAAAAAGTGTTCTTTCTGGCTGCAAACTGTAGATTGTCCATAGCAACCAAAAGTGTCCCTTTATGTCAAAAATGGTTTTAGATCAGCTAGAAAACAGCGATAATAAATTATAATCACTTGCAGAATTGTGCGATAGCGATTTGTGGGGAAATTCGTCATAAAAAAATAAAAATAATGACAGCGACAATTCTGCAACTGAGCAAATTTCAGTGATTTTGAGTTGATTACATTATTGAATAATTTTTATTAGAATTATATTATTATTTGATATAATTATTTATAATTATTTATTATATTATAATTTATAATTTTGTTTTTAAAAAAATTTCATACCCGGGATGCCTACAGTACTAGACTCTTGTTTGGTCAGATTTAAGTGAGTTATTCCTAAAAATTACAGGCCTACAGTATAAAACGCCCAATTTCCTTGCAAATAATTGTACCGCTTTCAGCATCTTTTTTCTGAAAGAATCATACCACCAGGGAGGTTAAGGCATACATTTTTCAGAGGAAGGCCATAGCATGGAACAAAGGTATGCAGATGATGTGACCCCCATTTCAATTTCAGACCATCTATTCGGGTCATATCTGGATGTCCAAGAGGCAATAGCCCTTAAGTGTGTTGCATACTAATATTTTAAGAGATCGGGGCTCCCAATCCTCCCCTATTGCGTAAAGCCTGAACCACCGAGCTTGCTATCCTATGGGAAGCATTGTTCCATACAAAATTAAGAATATTTCTCCCAAGAAGAGAAGGAAGGAGGGTATTCCAGGCTTTTGGTAAACTATTTATTTCTGCAAACAGATGGGCAAAGTTAGCCTGAGATAATGTAGAATATGAGGAAGTCAGTTGGACACCCAGATATTTAAGCGAGTGGGAGCACCAGTGATTATTAAAAGGTCCCTGAAGGGAGACGAGAAGGTTCATTGGGATATTAATAGGAAGGGATTAATAGAAAGTGTATTAGAGGTGTACAGTTGAGTTGTAGGCCATTTTAAAGAATTCCTGTATAATAGCTGAAAGTATCAGTCCCGAAGCACTAGGATGAGGTAGCTCCAGTGGATTCTATCTAATGCAGTGGTTCTCAACCTGGGGGTCGGGACCCCCTTGGGGGTCGAATGATGATTTGCCAGGGATCACCGAATCATGGGCTGTTCCTGAAGCCTGCACTGCTCTCCCAGCCTTTTTGCAGCCACGCAGCAGGGCTGTCCCTGGAGCCTGCAGCTGCCCACTCAGCCTCTTTGCAGCCACCCATTCAGTTCACCGCATGGTTGGGGGGCAGAGACTAGAGGTTAGCTGACTGGTGAGGAATGTGAAGTAGAAAGGGCTGGAGGAGACCCTATATCCTAATTTAGGCATAGGTGTCACTGCTACGAGACACCACAAAGTTGGAGAAACAGTGAGTAAGGCCCCGTACATACGGTCAGAAAAAAACGATGAGAATGGACCGAGGTTCAGTTTCATCGGTTCAAACCGACTGTGTGTATAGCCCATCGGTCTGTTTTCCTTCGGTCCAAAATTTTAAAACATGCTTCAAAACCAAACTGATGGACCGCTACCCGATTGGTCCAAACCGATGGTTAGTACAGAAAAGCATCGGTTCAAAACCCGGGCATGCTCAGAATCAAGTCGACGTATGCTTGGAAGCATTGAACTTCGTTTTTTTCAGCACGTCGTTGTGTTTTACGTCACTGCATTCTGACCCGATCGGATTTTGAACTGATGGTGTGTACACACATCAGACCATCAGGCCACTTCAGCGGTGAACCGATGAAAACGGCCCGTGGGACCATTCTCATCGGTTTTGTCCGACCGTGTGTACAAGGCCTAACACTACCTGTGATTAGAGTTGCCATTAAAAGTCCTCACCACAGTTCTCAGATCAGAAGGTCACCTTGATCAAGAGCACCTAAGCTTAGAACTCCAACCAGCACTGCCACTTATCCCATTCCCCCTCCACCAAGGAGTAAGAGAAGGAATAAAAATAGAGAATACATGGAAGGGAGAGGAAAAGAGGGGGAGGAACAAAGAAAAGGGAGAGAAAGAATAAGAGAAAGAACAAAAAAGATGGCTAGAGAGAGGGATGGGGGAAACAAAGAAATTAGGATAGAGAGAGATAAATAGGGAAAGAAAGGAGAACAAAGACAAAACGGTGCCTGTCCCTTAAAGCGGAGTTCCAACCACAATTAGCATTTTTTAAATGTATGTCCTTTCCTCATGCGTTTTTATAATATAAATCTGATCACTTACTATTTTACAATCCGCCGCCGATCCGCATAGATATTCAAAAAAGATAGTTTATAAACATATATCTACACCATTGTCATATTGCTTGTGGGCAATGTGAAGCCTACAAGCAGGGCCGGCGCTCCCACTAGGCGAACTAAGCAGCCGCCTAGAGCGCACTTCCGCCAGGGAGCGCTGCCACAGCTGCTGGGTCTTCTACAGAAGATCAGTTCCTCCTCAGCTGATGGTGACTGATGCGGCTCTATATGGCTGGCTGCAGAGTGACTAGGCAGGGAGAAGAAGCAGACAGATCGTCCCCTTCGCTGCACTAAGCCAGAGGTGACCATGCTGATGTCCTGCAGGCAGCAGCAGCCGTGGGTGTCAGCTTTCTGCCCGCCCCGCCTCCCTCTCTGGGTGATGTGCAACCATTGGAGGAGCAGGGCATAGACACCCAGAATGGATCCACCCAGGCCTAGACTGGCCACACGCTGGGCCAAAGCCACTTGTCCTGGAGGAGTGTGGAGCCCAAAGCAAAGCTGATCCTGCAGCTTACCCAGCCTGTGACATGTGGAGGGAGATGGAAAGAAGTGCTCCAAGGTAGGAACTTGTCAGGTGGTGGGGGAAGCGCTGGGGATGATCTTATCACTGGTGTGTGACCCCCCTCCACTTGGCTGCATCCATCCACCTAGCTGTCCACTTTGCTAGATTCTCCCTCCACCACGCTGCACCCCCCCCCCTCTGCTCTCCACCTGGCTGCACTTTCCCTCTTCTTTCCACCTGGCTGCACCCCCCCTCTGCTCTCCACCTGGCTGCACTTCCCCTCTGCTGTCCACCTGGCTGCACCCCCCCTCTGCTGTCCACCTGGCTGCACTTCCCCTCTGCTGTCCACCTGGCTGCACCCCCCCTCTGCTCTCCACCTGGCTGCACTTTCCCTCTTCTGTCCACCTGGCTGCACTTTCCCTCTTCTGTCCACCTGGCTGCACCCCCTCCTCTGCTCTCCACCTGGCTGCACTTCCCCTCTACTGTCCACCTGGCTGCACCCCCCCTCTGCTGTCCACCTGGCTGCACTTCCCCTCTGCTGTCCACCTGGCTGCACCCCCCCTCTGCTGTCCACCTGGCTGCACCCCCTCCTCTGCTCTCCACCTGGCTGCACTTCCCCTCTGCTCTCCACCTGGCTGCACCCCCCCTCTGCTGTCCACCTGGCTGCACTTCCCCTCTGCTGTCCACCTGGCTGCACCCCCCTCTGCTCTCCACCTGGCTGCACTTTCCCTCTTCTGTCCACCTGGCTGCACTTTCCCTCTTCTGTCCACCTGGCTGCACCCCCTCCTCTGCTGTCCACCTGGCTGCACTTCCCCTCTGCTGTCCACCTGGCTGCACCCCCCCTCTGCTGTCCACCTGGCTGCACCCCCCCTCTGCTGTCCACCTGGCTGCACCCCCCCTCTGCTGTCCACCTGGCTGCACCCCCTCCTCTGCTGTCCACCTGGCTGCACCCCCTCCTCTGCTCTCCACCTGGCTGCCCTTCCCCTCTGCTCTCCACCTGGCTGCACTTCCCCTCTGCTGTCCACCTGGCTGCACTTCCCCTCTGCTGTCCACCTTGCTGCACTTCCCCTCTGCTGTCCACCTGGCTGCACTTCCCCTCTGCTGTCCACCTGGCTGCCCTTCCCCTCTGCTGTCCACCTGGCTGCACTTCCCCTCTGCTGTCCACCTGGCTGCACCCCTCCTCTGCTGTCCACCTGGCTGCACCCCTCCTCTGCTGTCCACCTGGCTGCACCCCCTCCTCTGCTGTCCACCTGGCTACACCCCCTCCTCTTCTGTCCACCTGGCTGCACCCCCTCCTCTGCTGTCCACCTGGCTGCACCCCCTCCTCTGCTGTCCACCTGGCTGCACCCCCTCCTCTGCTGTCCACCTGGCTGCACCCCCCCTCTGCTCTCCACCTGGCTGCACTTTCCCTCTTCTGTCCACCTGGCTGCACTTTCCCTCTTCTGTCCACCTGGCTGCACCCCCTCCTCTGCTCTCCACCTGGCTGCACTTCCCCTCTGCTGTCCACCTGGCTGCACCCCCCCTCTGCTGTCCACCTGGCTGCACTTCCCCTCTGCTGTCCACCTGGCTGCACTTTCCCTCTTATGTCCACCTGGCTGCACCCCCTCCTCTGCTCTCCACCTGGCTGCACTTCCCCTCTGCTGTCCACCTGGCTGCACCCCCCCTCTGCTGTCCACCTGGCTGCACTTCCCCTCTGCTGTCCACCTGGCTGCACCCCCCCTCTGCTGTCCACCTGGCTGCACCCCCCCTCTGCTGTCCACCTGGCTGCACCCCCTCCTCTGCTGTCCACCTGGCTGCACCCCCTCCTCTGCTCTCCACCTGGCTGCCCTTCCCCTCTGCTGTCCACCTGGCTGCACTTCCCCTCTGCTGTCCACCTGGCTGCACTTCCCCTCTGCTGTCCACCTGGCTGCACTTCCCCTCTGCTGTCCACCTGGCTGCACTTCCCCTCTGCTGTCCACCTGGCTGCCCTTCCCCTCTGCTGTCCACCTGGCTGCACTTCCCCTCTGCTGTCCACCTGGCTGCCCTTCCCCTCTGCTGTCCACCTGGCTGCACTTCCCCTCTGCTGTCCACCTGGCTGCACTTCCCCTCTGCTGTCCACCTGGCTGCACTTCCCCTCTGCTGTCCACCTGGCTGCACTTCCCCTCTGCTGTCCACCTGGCTGCCCTTCCCCTCTGCTGTCCACCTGGCTGCACTTCCCCTCTGCTGTCCACCTGGCTGCACCCCTCCTCTGCTGTCCACCTGGCTGCACCCCTCCTCTGCTGTCCACCTGGCTGCACCCCTCCTCTGCTGTCCACCTGGCTGTACTTCCCCTCTGCTGTCCACCTGGCTGCACCCCTCCTCTGCTGTCCACCTGGCTGCACCCCTCCTCTGCTGTCCACCTGGCTGCACCCCCTCCTCTGCTGTCCACCTGGCTACACCCCCTCCTCTTCTGTCCACCTGGCTGCACCCCGTCCTCTGCTGTCCACCTGGCTGCACCCCCTCCTCTGCTGTCCACCTGGCTGCACCCCCTCCTCTGCTGTCCACCTGGCTGCACCCCCTCCTCTGCTGTCCACCTGGCTGCACTTCCCCTCTGCTGTCCACCTGGCTGCACCCCTCCTCTGCTGTCCACCTGGCTGCACCCCCTCCTCTGCTGTCCACCTGGCTGCACTTCCCCTCTGCTGTCCACCTGGCTGCACCCCCCCTCTGCTGTCCACCTGGCTGCACCCCCCCTCTGCTGTCCACCTGGCTGCACCCCCCCTCTGCTGTCCACCTGGCTGCACCCCCCCTCTGCTGTCCACCTGGCTGCACCCCCCCTCTGCTGTCCACCTGGCTGCACCCCTCCTCTGCTGTCCACCTGGCTGCACTTCCCCTCTGCTGTCCACCTGGCTGCACCCCCTCCTCTGCTCTCCACCTGGCTGCACTTCCCCTCTGCTCTCCACCTGGCTGCACTTTCCCTCTGCTGCCCACCTGGCTGCACTTTCCCTCTGCTGCCCACCTGGCTGCACTTCCCCTCTGCTGTCCACCTGGCTGCACTTCCCCTCTGCTGTCCACCTGGCTGCCCTTCCCCTCTGCTGTCCACCTGGCTGCCCTTCCCCTCTGCTGTCCACCTGGCTGCACCCCTTCCTCTGCTGTCCACCTGGCTGCACTTCCCCTCTGCTGTCCACCTGGCTGCCCTTCCCCTCTGCTGTCCACCTGGCTGCACCCCCTCCTCTGCTGTCCACCTGGCTGCACCCCCTCCTCTGCTGTCCACCTGGCTGCACCCCCTCCTCTGCTGTCCACCTGGCTGCACCCCCTCCTCTGCTGTCCACCTGGCTGCACTTCCCCTCTGCTGTCCACCTGGCTGCACCCCCCCTCTGCTCTCCACCTGGCTGCACTTCCCCTCTGCTGTCCACCTGGCTGCACTTCCCCTCTGCTGTCCACCTGGCTGCACCTCCCCTCTGCTGTCCACCTGGCTGCACTTCCCCTCTGCTGTCCACCTGGCTGCACCCCTCCTCTGCTGTCCACCTGGCTGCACCCCCTCCTCTGCTGTCCACCTGGCTACACCCCCTCCTCTTCTGTCCACCTGGCTGCACCCCCTCCTCTGCTGTCCACCTGGCTGCACCCCCTCCTCTGCTGTCCACCTGGCTGCACCCCCTCCTCTGCTGTCCACCTGGCTGCACCCCCCCTCTGCTCTCCACCTGGCTGCACTTTCCCTCTTCTGTCCACCTGGCTGCACTTTCCCTCTTCTGTCCACCTGGCTGCACCCCCTCCTCTGCTCTCCACCTGGCTGCACTTCCCCTCTGCTGTCCACCTGGCTGCACCCCCCCTCTGCTGTCCACCTGGCTGCACTTCCCCTCTGCTGTCCACCTGGCTGCACTTTCCCTCTTATGTCCACCTGGCTGCACCCCCTCCTCTGCTCTCCACCTGGCTGCACTTCCCCTCTGCTGTCCACCTGGCTGCACCCCCCCTCTGCTGTCCACCTGGCTGCACTTCCCCTCTGCTGTCCACCTGGCTGCACCCCCCCTCTGCTGTCCACCTGGCTGCACCCCCCCTCTGCTGTCCACCTGGCTGCACCCCCTCCTCTGCTGTCCACCTGGCTGCACCCCCTCCTCTGCTCTCCACCTGGCTGCCCTTCCCCTCTGCTGTCCACCTGGCTGCACTTCCCCTCTGCTGTCCACCTGGCTGCACTTCCCCTCTGCTGTCCACCTGGCTGCACTTCCCCTCTGCTGTCCACCTGGCTGCACTTCCCCTCTGCTGTCCACCTGGCTGCCCTTCCCCTCTGCTGTCCACCTGGCTGCACTTCCCCTCTGCTGTCCACCTGGCTGCCCTTCCCCTCTGCTGTCCACCTGGCTGCACTTCCCCTCTGCTGTCCACCTGGCTGCACTTCCCCTCTGCTGTCCACCTGGCTGCACTTCCCCTCTGCTGTCCACCTGGCTGCACTTCCCCTCTGCTGTCCACCTGGCTGCCCTTCCCCTCTGCTGTCCACCTGGCTGCACTTCCCCTCTGCTGTCCACCTGGCTGCACCCCTCCTCTGCTGTCCACCTGGCTGCACCCCTCCTCTGCTGTCCACCTGGCTGCACCCCTCCTCTGCTGTCCACCTGGCTGTACTTCCCCTCTGCTGTCCACCTGGCTGCACCCCTCCTCTGCTGTCCACCTGGCTGCACCCCTCCTCTGCTGTCCACCTGGCTGCACCCCCTCCTCTGCTGTCCACCTGGCTACACCCCCTCCTCTTCTGTCCACCTGGCTGCACCCCCTCCTCTGCTGTCCACCTGGCTGCACCCCCTCCTCTGCTGTCCACCTGGCTGCACCCCCTCCTCTGCTGTCCACCTGGCTGCACCCCCTCCTCTGCTGTCCACCTGGCTGCCCTTCCCCTCTGCTGTCCACCTGGCTGCACCCCTCCTCTGCTGTCCACCTGGCTGCACCCCCTCCTCTGCTGTCCACCTGGCTGCACTTCCCCTCTGCTGTCCACCTGGCTGCACCTCCCCTCTGCTGTCCACCTGGCTGCACCCCCCCTCTGCTGTCCACCTGGCTGCACCCCCCCTCTGCTGTCCACCTGGCTGCACCCCCCCTCTGCTGTCCACCTGGCTGCACCCCCCCTCTGCTGTCCACCTGGCTGCACCCCTCCTCTGCTGTCCACCTGGCTGCACTTCCCCTCTGCTGTCCACCTGGCTGCACCCCCTCCTCTGCTCTCCACCTGGCTGCACTTCCCCTCTGCTCTCCACCTGGCTGCACTTTCCCTCTGCTGCCCACCTGGCTGCACTTTCCCTCTGCTGCCCACCTGGCTGCACTTCCCCTCTGCTGTCCACCTGGCTGCACTTCCCCTCTGCTGTCCACCTGGCTGCCCTTCCCCTCTGCTGTCCACCTGGCTGCCCTTCCCCTCTGCTGTCCACCTGGCTGCACCCCTTCCTCTGCTGTCCACCTGGCTGCACTTCCCCTCTGCTGTCCACCTGGCTGCCCTTCCCCTCTGCTGTCCACCTGGCTGCACCCCCTCCTCTGCTGTCCACCTGGCTGCACCCCCTCCTCTGCTGTCCACCTGGCTGCACCCCCTCCTCTGCTGTCCACCTGGCTGCACCCCCTCCTCTGCTGTCCACCTGGCTGCACTTCCCCTCTGCTGTCCACCTGGCTGCACCCCCCCTCTGCTCTCCACCTGGCTGCACTTCCCCTCTGCTGTCCACCTGGCTGCACTTCCCCTCTGCTGTCCACCTGGCTGCACCTCCCCTCTGCTGTCCACCTGGCTGCACTTTCCCTCTGCTGTCCACCTGGCTGCACCCCCCCTCTGCTGTCCACCTGGCTGCACTTCCCCTCTGCTGTCCACCTGGCTGCACCCCCTCCTCTGCTGTCCACCTGGCTGCACCCCCTCCTCTGCTGTCCACCTGGCTGCACCCCCTCCTCTGCTGTCCACCTGGCTGCACTTCCCCTCTGCTGTCCACCTGGCTGCACTTCCCCTCTGCTGTCCACCTGGCTGCACTTTCCCTCTGCTGTCCACCTGGCTGCACCCCCCTCTGCTGTCCACCTGACTGAACCCCCCTCCTCCTCTCCACCTGGCTGCACCTCTCTCCACCTGGCTGCACCTCTCCTCTCCTCTCCACCTGGCTGCACCTCTTCTCTCCTCTCCACCTGGCTGCACCTCTCCTCTCCACCTGGCTGCACCTCTCCTCTCCACCTGGCTGCACCTCTTCTCGCCTCTCCACTCCACCTGGCTGCACCTCTCCTCTCCACTCCACCCCACCTGGCTGCACCTCTCCTCTCCACTCCACCCCACCTGGCTGCACCTCTCCTCTCCACTCCACCCCACCTGGCTGCACCTCTCCTCTCCACTCCACCCCACCTGGCTGCACCTCTCCTCTCCTCTCCACTCCAGGTGGCTGCACCTCTCCTCTCCACCTGGCTGCTCCACTCCACCTGGCTGCACCTCTCCTCTCCACTCCACCCCACCTGGCTGCACCTCTCCTCTCTACTCCACCTGGCTGCACATCTCCTCTCCTCTCCACCTGGCTGCACATCTCCTCTCCTCTCCACCTGGCTGCACCTCTCCTCTCCACCTGGCTCTATCCCTCCACCTGGCTGAACCCCTTCTCCACCTGGACCAGTTCTGGTGCTAAAATTTAATTCATTTTAATTTTTTTTTTGGGGGGGGGGGGCGCAAGTAGCTGGTCTCGCCTAGGGTGCAAAATAGTCTAGCACCGGCCCTGCCTACAAGCACTTACTTCCTGGATGTCTTGGATGGGGAGTGATAATTAGACAGCGCACTGCATCCTGGGAAATGATGACACACATTTCCCAGGAGCATTAGAGGGAGATGATGTCAGAATCCTAGGTGGATTCAAAGGCAGATTTTGTGGGACCGCATAGCAACAAGCATTTCCAGATGAGTAAAAAAAACATTTTTTTTTCTTTTTTAGTCGTAAGCTAGAGTTTAAAGCAAAATTGTTTTTTTGATGGAACCTCCACTTTAAGTACGCCCCCCCCCAGAATGCACACTGAGTTGACCACGCCCCCTGAGCTGCTTCTGGGAAAGAGATACCCAAAGCATCCAGCCTGCTGCCTTTCCAACCTTGACCTGTGGTAACAGCAACACCCGCCGTCAAGGAGAAAATTGTGCAACCCAGCCGAACTGAAACAGAACCAACAATTTAGCATAATCCTTCTGAGCTACACTACAGCTCAGACACTAAAATGTAACACATAGCGCCTACTCAATGGGAGCATGGCGCTACAGACAGAGCTTTTTTTCTCAGAAAATAGGTGCAGGAACTCAATCACGACCCCGTTCAGATTTCACAAACAGTAGGAGGATCTTAACCACTTCCCGACCTCCTCATGTACATTTACGTCGGCAGAATGGCACGGACAGGCACAATCACGTACCTGTACGTCCTCTGCTAGACGTGGGTGGGGGGTCCGATCGGGACCCCCCCCCCTGGTACATGCGGAGGTCGGGTCCGCTCGGGGAGCGATCCGGGACGACGGCGCGGCTATTTGTTTATAGCCGCTCCGTCGCGATCGCTCCCCGGAGCTGAAGAACGGGGAGAGCCGTATGTAAACACGGCTTCCCCGTGCTTCACTGTGTCGGCGCATCGATCGCGTCATCCCCTTTATAGGGAAGACACGATCGATGACGTCATTCCTACAGCCACACCCCCCCTACACTAGTAAACACACACAAAGTAAACCCTAACTCCTACAGCGCCCCCTGTGGTTAACTCCCAAACTGCAACTGTCATTTTCACAATAAACAATGCAATTTAAATGCATTTTTTGCTGTGAAAATGACAATTGTCCCAAAAATGTGTCAAAATTGTCCGAAGTGTCCGCCATAATGTCGCAGTCACGAAAAAAATCGCTGATCGCCGCCATTAGTAGTAAAAAAAATAAAAATGCAAAAAAACTATCCCCTATTTTGTAAACGCTATAAATTTTGCGCAAACCAATCGATAAACGCTTATTGCGATTTTTTTTACCAAAAATAGGTAGAAGAATACGTATCGGCCTAAACTGAGGAAAAAAAATGTTTTATATATGTTTTTGGGGGATATTTATTACAGCAAAAAGTAAAAAATATTGATTTTTTTTCAAAATTGTCGCTCTATTTTTGTTTATAGCGCAAAAAATAAAAACCGCAGAGGTGATCAAATACCACCAAAAGAAAGCTCTATTTGTGGGGAAAAAAGGACGCCAATTTTGTTTGGGAGCCACGTCGCACGACCGCGCAATTGTCTGTTAAAGCGACGCAGTCCCGAATTGTAAAAACCCCTTGGGTCATGTAGCAGCATATTGGTCCGGTCCTTAAGTGGTTAAGTACGCCCCCCCCCCCCAGAATGCACAGTGAGTTGACCACGCCCCCTGAGCTGCTTCTGGGAAAGAGATACCCTATGCATCCAGCCTGCTGCCTTTCCAACCTTGACCTGTGGTAACAGCAACACCCGCCGTCAAGGAGAAAATTGTGCAACCCAGCCGAACTGAAACAGAACCAACAATTTAGCATAATCCTTCTGAGCTACACTACAGCTCAGACACTAAAATGTAACACATAGCGCCTACTCAATGGGAGCATGGCGCTACAGACATATAATAATTAGAAGATCCAGGTCCTGTAATGAAATAGTAATAAATACTGTTTACAAAGGTGATTTTTTTGCTACCTTGGCTTTAAATGTCCTGTTACCAGTACAGTAGATAAAGATATAGGTAACCTTATAGAGTGCTTGTGTGAGGGGAATCTTGTGAAATACATCACACAGCTTATAGAATATGCTTGGCTGGGAACGTTAGATGTGATTTCAGGACCATATTAATGATACTTACATTTTTGGTAGTTGCTAAATCCTATAATAGTTTTTGTATCTTTCCTCTGATGTCATTATTTTACTAGTCTGCATGAAGAAATTACTCACATATCACAATATACTTTAACCACTTAACCCCCGGACCATATTGCTGGTCAAAGACCAGAGCACTTTTTGCGATACGGCACTGCGTCGCTTTAACTGACAATTGCGCAGTCGTGCGACGTGGCTCCCAAACAAAATTGGCGTCCTTTTTTCCCCACAAATAGAGCTTTCTTTTGGTGGTATTTGATCACCTCTGCAGTTTTTAGTTTTTGCGCTATAAACAAAAATAGAGCGAAAATTTTTACTTTTTGATATAATAAATATCCCCCAAAAATCTATAAAAAAACGTTTTTTTTCCTCAGTTTAGGCCGTTACGTGTTCTTCTACATATTTTTCGTAAAAAAAAATCGAAATAAGCGTTTATTGATTGGTTTGCGCAAAAGATATAGGGGTAGGTTCAGAGAGAAGATACGACGGCTTATCTCCTGATACGCCGTCGTATCTTTCAGTCCGGCCGGTCGTATCTATGCGCCTGATTCATAGAATCAGATACGCCTAGATTTGACTAAGATCCGACTGACGTAAGTCTCTTACGCCGTCGGATCTTAACTGCATATTTACGCTGGTCTCTAGGGGCGTGTACGCTGATTTACGCCTAGAATATGTAAATCAGCTAGATACGCGAATTCACAAACGTACGCCTGGCTGACGCAGTACATTTACGACGTTTCCGCAAGGCTTTTCCCGGCGTATAGTTACCCCTGCTATATGAGGCGTATCCTATGTTAAGTATGGCCGTCGTTCCCGCGACGAATTTTAAAAAGTTAAGTCGTTTGCGTAAGTCGTCCGTGAATGGGGCTGGACATCATTTACGTTCACGTCGAATCCATGCGAATCCATGCGCCGTTCGGGAAAAACGTCAATCACGTCAGGTCAAGCCTGATTTAAATAACACACGCCCACCTCTTCAGAATTTTAATTAGGCGGGCTTACGCTGGGCTATTTACGCTAATGTAACGTAAATAGGATACGTTACGCCCGCACAAAGAATCGCCATTCTACCTGAATCTACCCCATAGCGTTTACAAAATAGGGGGTATTTTTATGGCATTTTTATTAATATTTTTTTTTACTAGTAATGGCGGCGATCAGTGATTTTTTTTGGTACTGCGACATTATGGCGGACACTTCTTACACATTTTTGGGACCATTGGCATTTTTATAGCGATCAGTACTATAAAAATGCATTGGATTACTATAAAAATGACACTGGCAGTGAAGGGGTTAACACTAGAGGGCGTCCCTAGGGGCCTGCGTGAGAGCCGACGTATAGCTACGGGCAGGGGAGCCAACCTGCCGCCGTAAAACGATGGCGGCTGGTCGGCAAGCTGTTAATATGTACAGTATCTCACAAAAGTGATTTTTGTAAATATTTTAATCTCTTTTCACCTGAAAACCTGCAGAAATGACACTTTGCTGCAATGTAAAGTAGTGAGTGTACAAGTTGTATAACAGTGTAAATTTTCTGTCCCGTCAAAATAACTCAACACACAGCCATTAATGTCTAAACCGCTGGCAACAAAAGTGAGTACACCCGTAAGTGAAAATGTCCAAATTGAGCCCAAAATTTCAATATTTTGTGTGGCCACCATTATTTTCCAGCACTGCCTTGACCCTCTTGGACATGGAGTTCGCCACAGCTTTACAGGTTGCCACTGGAGTCCTCTTCCACTCCTCCATGATGACATCACAGATCCGGTGGATATTAACCGCTTGCCACCCGCCGCACGCATATATACGTCTGCAGCATGGCACGGGCAGACAAAAGGACGTATATATACATCCCCTTTAACATAGCGGCATTGTGGACGCGCACGCTGCCGCAAGCTCCGTGACTCCAACCGCGGGTCCCGCGGACTCGATGTCCGCGGGCATACCCGCGATCACGTCATGGTGAGGAAGAACAGGGAAATGCTGATGTAAACAAGCATTTCCCCATTCTTCCTAGTGACAGGACAGCGATCACAGCTTCCTGTAATCGGGAGCGGTGATCACTGTCGTGTCCCACACAGCCCATCCCCCCTACAGTTAGAAGCACTCCCTAGGGCACACTTAACCCCTTCAGCGCCTCCTAGTGGTTAACCCATTCACTGCCAGTGTCATTTTCACAGTAATCAGTGCATTTTTATAGCACTGATTGCTGTAAAAATGACAATGGTCCCAAAAATGTGTCAAAAGTGTCCGATGTGTCCGCTGAAATTTCGCAGTCACAATAAAAATCGCAGATCGCCGCCATTACTAGTAAAAAAGAAAGTTAATAATAAAAATGCCATAATTATATCCCCTTGTTTGTAGACGCTATAATTTTTGCGCAAACCAATCAATATATACGCTTATTGCGAACTTTTACCAAAAATATGTAGAAGAATACATATCAGCCTAAACTGAGGATTTTTTTTTAATATATGTAGCGCTGATTGATTTGGGATCGGCAAATTAAGTTACCTTGACATGGCTCCAGGGGTGCAGTGGTAGGGGGTTTTCAATGCTTTATTTCCAGGCCAACACAGCCAACATCAACATCAGTTTGAAAGGACAAGGTTGATGAAAGGATAGGAGGAGAAAACCTTACAGTATCAGGCCTGGATAACAATGGAGCAGTCAGTACTGCTCTGTATAGTACCAACTTCTGTAACTCGTCGCCACTCTTCGTGGAGTGGGTAAAGTGCCCCGGACAGACCCCTCTGATAGTCCTGGCAGCCGAAGTGTCACTCTGAACTGTCTGGGAGGAACAGGTCTGTCTCACAGACCCGGCTCTAAGGCCATGGTCACAGGCCAATTTCAATAAAGGACTTAGGTGAATAAAGAGCAACTCCTCCCAGTAGACTTTTTCCTAAACAGGCCCCCGGATGACAGCAATCATACCTGTCAGTGGTCCGGAACACCCGATCCCAGACTGGGATTCTTTCAATAGGTCCTGGAATCCAGCGAAACACTGAAGTCCACCTTTTCCTCCGGATGAGGTTTAAGGCGGTATTGAGCCTTGGCCAGGTGGACCACGCTGTGCGGGGTCCATGGATGCGCGTACCCTGAAGGTGGGTACCGCACCTGGAATGGGGACCCCGCGAAAGGTTTTAGAACACATGACCCCTGTCACAGATATACTCTCCCCCAGCATGCCTTGCGAGGAAAAACTCCTCTAATTGGCTGCTGGGAAAGCTTGCTCTGCCAGAACCCCTCTAGCGCCAACTGCTGGCCAGAGATGGCACTGCATCCCTGGACCACAGACTGACCCAGTGGACAATTCTGAAATGACAGAAGTCCAGAATTTGAATAAATCTTGAATGGGAGCAAAGTAACTCTCCCATTCCCACTAACTTTAGCGTAGTGCCCATGCTGAAAGCAAAGGGGGCGCTACATACTCCCCCCCTCTTGAATTGACACTGTCCCCAGTGTCCTAAAGCATTCAAGCCCGAATGCTGACCTGATACCTGCCAAACAAACAGAAAAGGAAGAAAAGAAGGAAGGACAGACTTCACACATTGTATTACCAATTCTTAAAAATGACACACAACATACACAACCCTATCTATCTAACTGCCCAGTCTCCGCAGTGCTTGATAGTAGGTGGGTCCAAAAGGAAAAAAAAAAACGTATAAGGGAGAAAGGAGAAACACAATACACAGTATACATTCCAATATCAAATATAGTTTCTCAAGTATATACAACTTCCAGGTTGTATATACCAAACCGAACGTCTGACCGAATGTCAAACCGAACGCAAAACTTCCTTCCCTACTGAGGGGGATCCTAAAATCCCCTTGGTTTGACCGAATGTCAAACCGAACGCAAAACTTCCTTCCCTACTGAGGGGGATCCTAAAATACAAGTGCTGTGAGAGAGAAATACTAATTTGCAAGAAATAATTCAGAGCACAAAACCTAATACACACATTTTCTTTTCTACAAAGTAACGCTGCAGAACACTGCCCCTAGCGGTCGAGGCACTGGTACTGCAGTAGGTCAGAAACTCAAAGTGAAATAGCAGCACAAAAAATGGAAAAAATTGTTCTTTCTCATCATGGAATGTTCCAGAACTGCTGCTAAGAGATTGGCAAGGTCCCCACTCTAACTGACTGAGCCCAATCCCTCCCAATAGTTCTTGACAAAAGTTTATGTAGTTCTAGAGGAATAAGGGGGGAAAAGGGAAAACTGGGATAAAAAAATCAAACAGAGTGGGGGCATACTTGTCCGTAACTTTCCCCTTCCTTGGGTGAACACCCAAACAAGGCAGCTCGCCTGTTCACACACAGGGGCCGGTAACGGGAACATCGGTACCCCGCACAGGATGGCATGTCCCAGGTTGGAGGAGTGGTGAGTTGAATAATAAAAAAAAACACGGACTCACCAGCTCCTTAAGGCAGACATGGGCCACTTGACCCGCAGGATGCGCTCCGGACAGGGCGCTTCTTGCTCCTTCTCCTTCCACTGGAGCTCCAACATCCCCCAAAGCCCTGTTGCTCGGGGAACCGCTGCTCAAATAGGTGGTTGGGAAGATCTCCACCATCCGTCTGGGAGCCCTCCGACCATAGGTCAAGCTCCGAAGAATCCTCGGCCCCAGAGGGGAGATAGGCCCTATCTCGGGCTGAAGCAGTGGCCTCATCAGGCCGATACAGCTTCCTCAGTTTATCCCAATCTATGGGCCGGGCAGGTCTTCCCTCGGTAGGCACGTATAGTACAGAGACCGCGCCAACCGAGACGGCCTCGTGGGTGGCTTCGGCCTGTATGCAAGCCGCACGGGCCACATGATTTCTCAACTCCCCCATCCCATCCAGCGGGCCCACCTTTTGAGACTGAGAAGACAAGGTAGCCGGCAGTAGAGTCCTGGTAGATGGGACGGGGATATTTCCATCACTCGGGGCCTCCGACTCCGCATTTTCCCCGGTGGGGAGAGCTTCCGGCCACGAGGCCTCACCCTCGGCGGTGATGGCTCCTGAGGACCTGTTAACGTGGTAGTCCCGCGGGGGTCCAACCACAGGCATAGTGGCAAACAGGGGTGCCCGGCATCATTGGCATCGGGCAAATGGCAATAGGCGGATGGCGAGCTCCTCACATCTGGGGCACAGGAGGCCCAACATCTCTGTCCCTTCAGAGGACAATAGGACAAACTGCCCCGCTGCGGACAGCCGAATGCCCATATTTGTCACTGGCACTCTGAGCTCTGCAGGTTCAGAAGCCAGCCTCGGTGTGGTCACGGGGTGCCTCAGGGCGATAGGGGTCTTTGAACCTTCGGACATCTTTCCGACAGTGGTCCGTCTCGTTCAAAGAAATTGGTAGTTCTGCCGACTTTGGCACGCTAATGGGCGTTCCTACCCCTTGTTTGGCGCGAAACTCTCTGCACGTTGCACGCATGGGAGGGTGACTCCGTCCACTTGAATTGAACTTGTCCGTACACGCTGCAGGCGCATGCTAGGCCGCACGCACGCCCCAGCTCAACAGTGCAAGGTTAACTCCCTCGCCGCCGGACAGTTCTAGCACACAACACCGGACACTTTTCGCTCTTTAATAAATAGCCACCTACTTCTTCTTATTGTCAATGGCAACAGCCGAATCCCGGACGAGCCCCCACGTGTAGCGCTCATCCCCGAAGGAGCCGCTGATTGATTTGGGATCGGCAAATTAAGTTACCTTGACACGACTCCAGGGGTGCAGTGGTAGGACAAACAGTGAGCGAAGGTCCAGACA
Source organism: Rana temporaria (assembly GCF_905171775.1). Lineage (NCBI taxonomy): Eukaryota > Metazoa > Chordata > Amphibia > Anura > Ranidae > Rana > Rana temporaria. The sequence goes on along the minus strand of NC_053493.1, from coordinate 374,906,573 downwards.
GTAATTGAAGGGTTTTCAATGCTTTATTTCCAGGCCAACACGGCCAACATCAACATCAGTTTGGAAGGACAAGGTTGATGAAAGGATAGGAGGAGAAAACCTTACAGTATCAGGCCTGGATAACAATGGAGCAGTCAGTACTGCTCTGTATAGTACCAACTTCTGTAACTCGTCGCCACTCTTCTTGGAGTGGGTAAAGTGCCCCCGGACAGACCCCCTCTGATAGGCCTGGCAGCCGAAGTGTCACTCTGAACTGTCTGGGAGGAACGGGTCTGTCTCACAGACCCGGCTCTAAGGCCATGGTCACAGGCCAATTTCAATAAAGGACTTAGGTGAATAAAGAGCAACTCCTCCCAGTAGACTTTTTCCTAAACAGGCCCCCGGATGACAGCAAGCATACCTGTCAGTGGTTTGGACACCCGATCCCAGACTGGGATTCTTTCAATAGGTCCTGGAAAGTCCACCTTTTCCTCCGGATGAGGTTTAAGGCAGTATTGAGCCTTGGCCAGGTGGGGCGCGCTGTGTGGGGTCCATGGATGCGCGTACCCTGAAGGTGGGTACCGCACCTGGAACGGGGACCCTGCGAAAGGTTTTGGAAAACATGACCCCTGTCACAGATATACTCTCCCCCAGCATGCCTTGCGAGGAAAAACTCCTCTAATTGGCTGCTGGGAAAGCTTGCTCTGCCAGAACCCCTCTAGCGCCAACTGCTGGCCAGAGATGGCACTGCATCCCTGGACCACAGACTGACCCAGTGGACAATTCTGGAATGACAGAAGTCCAGAATTTGAATAAATCTTGAATGGGAGCAAAGTATATTTTTAGGTGATATTTATTATAGCAAAAAGTAAAAAAGATTGAATTTTTTTCAAAATTGTCTCTCTATTTTTGTTTATAGAGCAAAAAATTAAAACCGCAGAGGTGATCAAATACCACTAAAAGAAAGCTCTATTTGTGGGAAAAAAAGTAAATTTTGTTTGGGAGACACGTCGCAACGACAACGGAATTGTCAGTTAAAACGACACAGAATCGCAAAAAGTGGCCTGGTCTTTGGCCAGCAAAATGGTCCGGGGCTTAAGTGGTTAAAGACCTTGCGCTCCTCCACCTTCTGTTTAGAGATGCCCCACAGATGCTCAATAGGGTTTAGGTCTGGAGACATTCTTGGCCAGCCCATCACCTTTACCCTCAGCTTCTTTACCAAGGCAGTGGTCATCTTGGAGGTTTGTTTGGGGTCGTTATGTTGGAATACTGCCCTGCAGCCCAGTCTCTGAAGGGAGGGGATCATGCTCTGCATCAGTATGTCACAGTACATGTTGGCATTCATGGTTCCCTCAATGAACTGTAGCTCCCCAGTGCCGGCAGCCCCAGACCATGACACTCCCACCAACATGCTTGACTGTAGGCAACACACACTTGTGTTTGTACTCCTCACCTGGTTGTCGCCACACACGCTTGACACCATCTAAATCAAATACGTTTATCTTGGTCTCATCAGATCACAGGACATGGTTCCAGTAATCCATGTTCTTAGTCTGCTTGTCTTCAGCAAATTGATTGCTGGCTTTCTTGTGCATCATCTTTAGAAGAGGCTTCCTTCTGGAACGACTGCCATGCAGACCAATTTGATGCAGTGTGCGGCGTATGGTCTTAGCACTGACAGGCTGACCCTCCACCCCTTCAACCTCTGCAGCAATGCTGGCAGTACTTATACATCTATTTCCCAAAGACAACCTCTGACTATAACACTGAGCACATGCACTCAACTTCTATGGTCTACCATGGTGAGGCCTGTTCTGCATGGAACCTGTCCTGGTAAACCGCTGTGTGGTCTTGGCCACCGTGCTGCAGCTCAGTTTCAGGATCTTGGCAATCTTCTTATAGCCTAGGCCATCTTTATGTAGAGCAACAATTTTTTTTTCAGATCCTCAGAGAGTTCTTTGCCATGAGGTGCCATGTTGAACTTCCAGTGACCAGTATGAGAGAGTGAGCGCGAAAACACCAAATTTACCAGACCTGCTCCCCATTGACACCTGAGACCTTGCAACAAATTGGGCCCAATTTGGACATTTTCACTTAGGGTGTACTCATTTTTTCTGCCAGTGGTTTAGACATTAATGGCTGTGTGTTGAGTTATTTTGAGGGGATAGCAAATTGACACTGTTATACAAGCTGTACACTCACTACTTTACATTGTAGCAAAGTGTAATTTCTTCAGTGTTGTCCCAAGAAAAGATAGATTTTTTTTTACATAAATGTAAGGGGTGTATTCACTTTTGTGAGATACTGTATATATAAAATGCAAGGTCCATTTTAATACTTTTGACTCACCTAAGTGCATGCACCCCAGTATACTTTCATGGATTATTATGATAATCAGAATAATAATAGTGATATACCAATGATTAGGAAGCCTGGTTTTATTACTGCTCTTCACTAGGACCATTTTCTTCCAATACATAAACCAACAATGATGTTTTCATTTATGGATATAACCTTTCTCAGTTTCTTCTAACATCTGTCCTGTAAAGACGGTTGGATGACCTCCAGCCCGATTTTATGTCACCGCCACATTTGTGATTAATTGATCATTATATTTACACAGCATGCTCTCCTGGCAAAAAAAAAAGAGCACTGCATCGCTTTAACTGACAATTGCGCGGTTGTGCGACGTGGCTCCCAAACAAAATTTACGTCCTTTTTTCCCCACAAATAGAGCTTTCTTTTGGTGGTATTTGATCACCTCTACAGTTTTTATTTTTTGAGCTATAAACAAAAATAGAGCCACAATTTTGAAAAAAAATACAAATTTTTTTACTTTTTGCTATAATAAATACCCCCCCCCCCCAAAAAAAATAAAAAAAAAATATATATATATATATATATATATATATATAAAAACATTTTTTTCCTCAGTTTAGGCCAAAACTTATTATTCTACATATTGTTGGTAAAAAATTGCAATAAGCGTTTATTGATTGGTTTGCGCAAAAGTTATAGGCCCGAATTCACATACATTGGCGCATATTTATGCCGCCGTAGCGTATCTTCTTTACGCTACGCCGACGCAGCGCAGAGAGGCAAGCCCCAAATTCACAAAGCACTTGCCACCAAATCTGTGCTGGGTTTCTTAGGCGTAAGTGCTCGTAAGAGGGAATGGGCGTGAGCCATGCAAATGAGGCGTGACCCCATGCAAATGATGGGCCAAGCGCCATAAAGATACGAATAACGAACGGCGCATGCGCCATCCCGTGGATGCATCCCAGTGCGCATGCTCAGAATCATGTCGGAACTACTCCCTAAGATATGACGGATCACTGCCTACGACGTTAACGTAACCTACGCCTAGTCATATTCACGTACAACGTAAACGACATAAGATACGACGGCTTGTGTTCCCTGGTCCATACCTTTGCATGGGTTGCGCCTCATCTATGGGGAATAACTTTACTCCGGACGTACGACTTACGCAAACCTAAGTCCAGCGTAAATATGCGCCCACGATACGCCGGCGTAGAAAAGTTACGTTGGTCGGATGAAGCCTATTTTCAAGCGTATCTTGGTTTCAGAGTCCGACGCATGGATACGACGGCGCATATTTACACTTACGCGGCGTATCTCGAGATACGTCGGCGTAAGTGCCTTGTGAATCCGGGCCGTAGTGTCTACAAAATAGGGGATAGTTTTATGGCATTTTTATACATTTTTTTTTTTACTAGTGATGGCAGCGATCAGCGATTTTTATCGGGACTGCGACATTATGGCGGAAACATCGGACACTTTTGACACATTTCTGGGACCATTGTAATTTTTACAGCGAACAGTGCTATAAAAATGCACTGATTACTGTGAAAATTACACTGGCAGTGAAGGGGTTAACCACTAGGTGGCGCTGTAGGGGTTAAGTGTGCCCTAGTGAGTGATTCTTACTGTAGAGGGGATGGGCTACATGTGACAAGATAGTGATCACCGCTTCCGATTACAGGAAGCGGTGATCACTGTCATTGTCACTAGGCAGAGCTAGTTTACATCAGCATCTCCCCATTCTTCCTCACCGTGACATGATCGCGGGTATCCCTGCGGTGATCGAGCCCGCGGGACCCGCGGTCAGGCTCACGGAGCTCGTGGCGGCGCGTGCACATCCACAATGCCGCGATCTTAAGGGGGACGTTTATATATGTCCATCTGCCTGTCCGTGCCATGCTGCCGACATATATAGTCGTGCGCTGATCTGCAAGCAGTTAAACTTAAAAAAATATATAAAAAAATAATAATATAGCGTATACCATTGCGACACAAATCATATTGTGTTTGAATGTTAATTAAAATTACCTTTCTCTTTCAATCTGCAGCTCTGTAACTTTCTATAAAATGCAAGATGGCTACCTGGAGGCGTTGGGTACACCAATTGAATACAGAACGCGTACACTTTATTGCATAAAACAGTAAAATAAACTAAGACAAATGCATAGTAAGACAAGGTAACTTAGGTTGGAACTTTTCAATTAACTTAGTGGGAGATAAAACTCCCCTTAGGCCTGGTAAACCCAGAGATGGGGCAACCCAAAAATAGACAAGGATATGCAATATATCTGAAAAACATGACCCATCACTGAGTCCCAAAATGAAATAAAAAATAAATAAAAAAGGGAGGGGGGGGGGGAAGGGAAAAAAACAGAGAGAGCAGGGGATGGGGAAAAGAGGGAAAAAAGCAGATAGCATAGAGGGCCTGTCGCCCAGGGAGTGGAGGTGAAGCCAGGAAGGTTAGCTTGTTTGTGCCACCTCCTGGAGTTATGCATCAGTGTACACAAAATGATTCCAAGGCCTCCAGGTCTCAAGGAAGGTCTCCTCCTGGTTGTGCAAAGTAGCGGTGAGATTATCCATATTTCTCAATTCGTTCACCTTAGAGAACTACATAGATTTAGATGGGGGTTTTTCCGATCAACAACAGAGAGAAATGCATGCCTTGGCAGCGTTCAGCAGCTAAATCGTGAGAGGGGCTTTATATTTCTTAAAGGGGTTGTAAAGGTAAAAGTTTTTTTACCTTAATGCATCCTATGCATTAAGGTAAAAAAACATCTCATAGCACCGCCCCCCCCCCGAGCCCCCGTTTTACTTACCTCTCCACTCGAAAGTCCCGTGCGCGTTCTCGTCTTGCTATTCGGTTCCCAGCCTGGCCGTTGATTGGCTAGGCTGGGCGGATTGATAGCAGCGCAGCCATTGGCTGGCGCTGCTGTCAATCACAGTGGATGACGCGGCGCGCCGGGGGGTGGGGCCCGAGTGATACAGTCGGCGACTATGGCCGCCGCTGTATCACGGGAGCGCGCTCGCAAAAGCTTTCCACCATGCGAGGGAGCTCGCATGAACGTGGAAAGCTTTGGCGAGGAGGAGCAGAGACAGCCACCGAGGGACCCCAGAAGACACGGATCGGGGCCCCTCTGTGCAAAACGAACTGCACAGCGGAGGTAAGTATAAGTTTGTTATTTTTAAATAAAACATGTTTTGCCTTTAGTGTCCCTTTAATTGATCTGTCTGAAAGATGAAGCAGGCAGGCGGCCGGGTTTTCATTCGAGGTCAACATCTGTCAGGTGCTTGACCGTACAGACTGAAGATTTTTTTATCCTTTACAATCACTTTAAGTTTGGGCTCTGACTAGGCCATGCAAGGACATTCGACTTTTTCTGCTTCAACCACAGTGTGGTCATCTTTGCTGTGTGATTTGGGTCATTGTCATATTGGAAGGTAAACTTTTTTCCCATTGAAAACTTTCTGGCAGAGGGCAGCAGATTTTCCTCAAGAATTTGATGGTATTTTGCCCCATCGTTCAAAGGCTGTAATTAAATGTGGTCCAACAAAATACTGACATAAGGGGGGTGGTCCTTTTTCCAACTCCGTAATTCAGTTTTTAATTTATGTTGGTGTTATATCTTTCACTTGGATGTTATAAGTTGCACTAGTAAACACAGCTGGATACAACAAAAACAAGATGTAGCATAGGGAACCACAGCATGCAGAAGGGGCACCACGTATTTGACCCACTTGAATTGTTGCTTTATTACTCCGTGTTCACATTACAGGTTAGGAAGCTGACAGGCTGCCAAGTCACTGATAGTATGGGGAGCAAAATAATGATGAAAGCGGAGTTCCACCCAAAAATTGAACTTTTGCTTTAAGGCCTACTCTCCAGCTTCTCTTTATGAAACTGAGCTTTTGGGGAGGAGGGGGGGGGGGGGAGCAGGTACCCTATTTTGACAGGTACCTGTTCCTTTTTCCGTTCCAGTCACCTTGGGGATCAGGAGCAGAATTTCTCCTTCCCAAAATCTTTTGGGACACATGACAGGTTCAAGAAGACTTCGAGACCAGTCACAGAGTGCAGCGCCGCTCGCGCATACACAGTGGGCAAACGGCTGTAAAGCTGCAAGCTGTCACAACCGGGTGCCCATAGTAGAGATGCCGGCGTCACTGAGGGAGGCCAAGGGGAGAACCCAGTTTTTGTAGCTGCTTTAATAAAGAAACAAATGACTGGAACTCATGTTTTTGCTGTAAAATTTGAGGATCAACTACTTCACAGTGCCTACAGCTACAGGGGTAAGAGAGGGCTAGTTAGAGCTTATTTTTTTTATATGTAAATATTTGAATGCTCCAGACTGGCCACAGTTCTACTTTTAGGGCACTCTTTAGGCTTTCTATTAACTATTAAGTTTAAAGGTGTTAAATCCAAAGGAACGAGTGCTGGTGTTGGGCTTAATGTAAATTTCTTATATAAAGGGTTAGGTTGAGATAGGGGGGTTAAATCAGAATGGGGGGGGTCAGATTTTTTTTTCATCCAGTCCCTTATTACACGTTTGTAGGCCCCCCCCCCCCCACTGCAGGAGCTGCTGGTGGAATTAGGTCTTCTGTTCTTACCTCGACCTTGGCAGAGCCCTCAGCTTTACTGACACCTCAGGTACACACATCAATAGGTAAATATTGATAGTTTTGGTTAAAATCTTCGGGTGACGCGACTCAAGACCTTGTGGTAAGGTAACAAAGTGTATTGACAAAAATTGCTCAGATAAACAGAGTATAGCAAGGAGAAACACTTTGCAGCTCACACTATTGTAGTGCCACCCCCAGAGGAGCCGCTTGAGTATGTTTGGTTCTGTACTCTGCCTCTCAATACCAAGAAGTGGCTCTCAGCCCCTCTGGCACAATTGGCAGTAATGTTAGTGCAAACACCACAGTAAATGGACACAAATTGTGACGAACACAGAAATGATCTTTACTGCAAAATTTCTCAGGAATTTAACAAACAGGAAATCAATCGTGTAATTCTGACTGAAGGTTAAGAGCAATAAAACTCAATGATATTATCTGGCACATGATCCTGCCCAGGAGAGCCTTGCCGTCGTATATACAGTATATATACAGTATACAGTTGGCAAGCGGTAATTAGAATGTTTCCCTGTGCTGCTTCCCCCCTTAACAATACAGCCCAGCTGTATATATGTACGGCCATATTAAAGGAGAAGTAGGGCCGAAGCTCTTTTGTCCCTACTTATCCTGGGGATCACAAGAGTGCATTTAGTTCTAAACTCCTGTGACCTATATTAAGCCAAACTCTGATGTCAGCTGACATCATTCAGCCAGTCCAGCTCCTGGATGTCATGGATATGTAGTATGTCTGGCAGCTTACCTTCTCTCCATGTGTTCATTAGAGGCCAGACTTCCTTATCTGGCTGCCTTTTATCATCTCTCCTCCCTGTATGGCTCCACCCCAGGCCATCCCAGGAACTCTGTATTAACTAGTGCACTGCAGGTCTGCTTTGCTGTTCAACGATGTTTGTTTTGCTTGTGTTCCTGCTTGCCGTGTGCTACGTTAATATCTCTGTGTACCGACTTTGGTTTGTCTCCGACTTCTCCTGTTTGCCTGTGACCCTGACCCTTGGCCTGTCCCTTGGTTAATCCACGTCTGCTTGTTGCCCCGACCTCAGCTTACCCTCCACTATCGCTTCTGTGCTGCTTCCCCTCTCTCTTTACGGAGCGTGACCTAGGGGACTCCAGGGGCCGCGACCTGGATCCAGCTGCAGCGAAGGCCATCCTCACCACTAGAGGCTCTGGTGAACACCAAGCTAGTGCTTAGGCCTCGTACACACGACCGAGAAACTCGACATAATCCATCAAGAAACTTGGTCGGAGAGCTTTTTTGCCGAGTAAAACGGCCATGTGTACGTTTTTCGTCGAGGAACTCGACGAGGAAAAAAGAGAGCAAGTTCTCTTTTTCCTCAACGGGAGTCTCAACTTCCTCGTCGGGCTAGTTTTTAATGAGAAACTCGAGCGTGTGTAAGCTAAGAAACCCGCGCTTGCTCAGAATAAAGTATGAGACAGGAGTAAAAGTAGCATTTGTAATGGAGATAACACATTTTTCAAGCTGTAACAGACTGTAAAGTGCAAATCGTCTCTTACCAAACTTTTACTTAACACGCAAACACATGAGATTAGCAAAAGCAGCCCCAAGAGTTGTGCAAGTGGAATCGAACTTCCCCTGCCGTTGTATTTGTTGTACGTCACCGCGTTTGAGAACGAGGAGATTTTGTCTTGACCATGTGTAAGCAAAGCAAGCTTGTCGAGTTCCTCGACAAGCCTAACAAGGAACTTGTCGAGGAAAACGTGTCGCCCGACGAGTAACTCGGTCGTGTGTACGAGGCCTAAGACTCCGCGCCCTGTAGGATCCCTGTTTGTGCCCCAGCGAACCTCTCCTCCATATCCGCTCTGTGGTCCGTCAGCAGCAGTCGGCTATATGGTTCACTACCCTGTGGTGCACCCCTGACCCCAACAGGGGTGCACTTGTCACCTGGCCAAAGGTGACCTGACACTGGAGTGATCCAGACTTCAATGTTTGGATCCACCCAGATGCCTGGCACTGCAATTGGCTCAGACTCTCAGCAAGCCGTTGGGGGGACTGAGCTAGCCACTCCTGCCCCCTGCACAGCCCAGAGCTCCAGTGAGTGCTGCAGGGCAGAGCAGACAGTCAGTAGCTGACAGTCATTATCTCTCTGCTCACTAAAGAAAACTGAATGATCAGTGGTCCTTGATCACTCAGTTCTCGGTCTTTGAGTGTGTCAAATTGATGCTGCATCCTCCTAGGCGAGTATGTACAGTAGGTTTGTTTTTTTAAACTCCCTTTCTTTTCGTTCAATGAATACAAAGCTGCATTCATTTGTATCTGTTATATCCACCTATGAGGAAAGATTAGAGGAACTGAATTTATTCACTTTTGAGAAAAGGAGATTAAGGGGGAATATGATTAACACGTACAAATATATAAGGGGTCCATATTGTGAACTTGGTGTTGAATTATTCACTTTAGGGTCAACACAAAGGACAAGGGGGCACTCTTTACATCTAGAGAAAAAGAAATTTCATCTCCAAATACGGAAATGTTTCTTCACAGTAAGAGCTGTGAAAATGTGGAATAGACTCCCTCCAGAGGTGGTTCTGGCCAGCTCAGTAGATTGCTTTAAGAAAGGTCTGGATACTTTCCTAAATGTACATAATATAACTCGGTACTAACATTTATAGGTAATGTTGATCCAGGGAATATCCGATTGCCTCTCGGGGGATCATTTTTTCCCCTGTTGTAGCAAATTGGATCATGCTTTTCTGTATTTTTTTTGCCTTCCTCTGGATCAACTGTGGGTGTGGAGTTGGGTATATGGGATTGTATGTTATTATTATTATTATTATTATTATTATTATTATTATTATTTTATGGTTGAACTGGATGGACTTGTGTCTTTTTTCAACCTGACTAACTATGTAACTATTCAGGTTTATCTTCTCCTTTTCCATTGACTCCAATGCATTGTTCCAAAGCATTTAGATTTTTTGTGAGATTTCAGCAGTGACCAAGGTGACTATGGCACAGAGACCCTCCACCTAATACGCACAAATTCAACCTAAACTTCATGCCAAACTCCGAAACGTCCCCAGGAATTCCAGATAAAAAAACCTGATATAAATACTGATGTCAGAATTTATTGAGTAGAACATTTTTAGTATGTGTTTCATTTTCGTTTACAGCCAACGCTGCGTGCGCTCGTCTAAACCTGACAGGATGAAGCAGTAAAGCGCTTTTATTAATGAGTATATTTTCGAGAAAGAACAAACACCCGGGCTTCTTCTACAGGAAGTTAACTGTCCGCAGGTCTTGTTCTGATTACCGTCTTTGAGAAGCAAGGGTCATTTTAAATCAGCTCATTTTCTCCCACTAAGTATTTAATTACAGGTCGTGGCACAGGGGCGATTGTTCCAGAATCAGATTCATGTGGATAGCAATTAAATCTAGTCAATTTACAAAGATTTGTTTGCAGGAATTATTTTATACGGTATAAGGAGTATATTGGTTTTCGTGTTAGATTCTTTTTTTCCCCCCCCTTTTCTGCGTTCAGCATTTCTTAGAAAACTGTATCGAAATGCAAATTTCTAACAGACTTGTTCTGCGCTTTTTGTATATTTATTTTCTTTAGGATGAAAGGAACTTGGCTGCACATAAAATGCTGTTGATGGCTGGGGGCAAATGACTGAACAGTAGCATTATGTGTAATTACAAGGTAGGATAAAACAAAACAGAATTCCCCATTGGTTGTGTAGTAGTACACAGTGTTGTAAATGAAGTTTTTTGATAATTAAAGCAAACCTGTCATGAAAGCAATATAATAAATTAATTCTAAAAATGCTGATTGACTGGATGTTATACTGACACCTCCAGTGTTAATGCTGTCTAAGTCAAATATACAGATCAGATAAGCTAATCAGAGAAATAATTAGCTAGATTAAGCAAGATTGCCTTAACTTTAGGGCGGCGTAGCTTAGTGTGTTTAGGCTACGCCGCCGTAAGTTAGCGAGGCAAGTACTTGACTCTCAAAGTACTTGCCTGCTAAGTTACCGCGGCGTAGCCTAAAGCGGGCGGGCGTAAGGGCGCCTAATTCAAATTTGTCTGAGGGGGCGTGTTTTATGATAATGAGGCTTGACCCGACGTGATTGACGTTTTCTTTGAACTGCGCATGCGCCGGGCACCTACATTTCCCAGTGTGCATTGCGGCTAAGTCCGCCGCACGGGCCTATTGATTTTGACGTGGATGTAAATGACGTAAATCCCTATTCGCGGACGACTTACACTAACGATGTAAAAATTTTGAATTTCGAAGCGGGAACGGCAGCCATACTTTAACATTACTATTCCAACTATTTGATGGAATAACTTTAGGCCTGCTAATGCTTTACGTAAACGGCGTAAATGTACTGCGGCGGCCGGGCGTACGTTCGCGAATAGGCGTATCTACTGATTTACATATTCTACGCCGACCGCAATGGAAGCGCCACCTAGCGGCCAGCCTAAATATTGCAACCTAAGATAGGACGGCGCAAGCCGTCGTATCTTAGATATCCTTAAGCGTATCTCTGTTTGAGAATACACTTAAACATAAGTCGGCGCAGATTCTGAGTTAGGTCGGCGTATCTACTGATACGCCGACCTAATTCTACCTGCATCTAGCTAAATGTATCTAAACTTCAAATCAGAAATGTAAATTATTGCACCTCATTGGTTCTATGATGTATTGGCTTATTAGATTTTTTTTTATATTTTTTTTAACTATTATTCTTTATTTTGTAAAGAGAGGTGAGAACAGAAAGTGATTATTAATCACAGTAACAATATGTAGAGTCATATAAGAATAACAGTGAGGGCTCATTTACTTTTGCTTCAGCTTCATAAACACAATAATGGCTAGTTTACACATGCTTCAAAGCAAGGCTTCGGACAGGCTTTGTTAAAGCTCTCTGAACGCCAGTCAAAGCTCATGTCACTAAATAAAATGGTAAGCTTAAAGTTCTGTTTACACCTGCTTTTGCTTTGCTTAAAAAAATTATACCCCATGTAGCTTTAGTGGTGCTTCAAAGCATCTTCAAAGCCTCCATGGAAGTCTATGGCAAAGCTTGCTTGAAATCACACTGGAGCCTTATCGAAGCCCCCACGAAGCCTCACTAAAGGCTCATAAAAACCCCACCAAAGCTCCACCAAAGCCTCATCGAAACCCCACCGTTGCCTCATCAAAGCCTCACCGAAGCACCAAGCAAAAGCAAGGTGTAAACAGGACTGTAAGCATGGCCATCTTATCCAGTGGGCACACCTGGGCATAGCCCAGGGGCCCCAGGTGCCCATGGGGCCCCATCAGGACAGGCAGGGCTGATCCCAGGCGGGTGCACCGCGCCCAGGCACTGTAAGATGCTGAAAAAAAAGGGGCGCCAAGCCTCCAAAGCTAAGGCATGCCACTTGATTGCACTGGTTGCTAGAATTGCTGGCCGCCCAGCGCCTAGCAGTGACGCCACCCCAGCATTCATAGCGCGCCGTGGCCGCCCCAAAATTTTAAGCGCGCCGCCTCCGTGGCTGTAAAACTAGATCGGCTCCACCCACCTCTGCCAACTTCAGACTCAGACAGTGTAGCACGCCACAGGTCACCATCTTCATTGTTTGGACCACAATTAATTTCTTTGCCCAGGGGCCCATGATGATTTTAAGATGGCACTGACTGTAAGCTAACCATTTTATTTAGTGACAGGAGCTTTGACTGGGGTTTGGGCTGGGTTCACACCTATGTGAATTGGATGCGACTTACACCGCAAACAATTCGTGGGACATTTTAAAATACATTCATTTTAATGAGGCTGGTTCACATATCTGCGGTGCATTCGCACTCCGCATTGCCAAAAAAAAGTGTGCGTTTTCTAGGCAGTGCGGTCCGGCTCAGGTGCGAATTCAGGCCCATTATCTTCTATGAGAACGCATCTGATTTGCAGATGCGTTCCATTGCGAACATACATTTTCTCCCCCTCCTCACTACACCTCTCCCTGCTCAGTTGATCCGCAGCTACAACTGAGAGGAACCACTGAACAGATGCTTTTTTACTCTTCGCAGGGAAAACGGAGCTGGATTTCGCACTGGACTGATGTGAACCCAGCCTCAGAGAGCGTGCTTGAAGCCATGTCTTGAAGCAAGTGTAAACTAGCCCTTATGCCGCGCACACACGATAATTTTTCAGCATGAAAAAAAAAACAGTTTTTCAGTATGTCTAAAAAACAAAGTTTTCCCAACTTCATCATTAAAACGATGTTGCCTACACACCATCGTTTTAAAAAAATGATCTAGCAAAGTGTGGTGACGTACAACACGTACGACGGAACTATAAAGGGGAAGTTCCATTCGTCTTTGGGCTGCTTTAGCTAATTCCGTGTTAGTAAAAGACGATTCGCGCTTTTTTTGTCTGTTACAGTGCAATGAATGTGCTTACTCCATTATGAACGGTAGTTTTACCAGAACGAGCGCTCCCGTCTCATAAATTGCTTCTGAGCATGCGCGTTTTTTTGTCGTTTTAGCCCGACACGATCATTTTTTTACAAGCTGAAAAACTACATTGTTTAAAACGACGTTAAAAAATGCAGCATGTTCAAAATTTTTTTTTGTCGTTTTTCAGAACCGGAAAAATTATGTGTAGCGCACACACGATCATTTTAAATGACTTTTTTGAAAAACAACTATTTTTCATGCTGAAAAATGATCGTGTGTACGCGGCATTAGATTTGCTAGGTTGAAGAGAAGGGGCTGTAATGAGTGGATCAGTTTGGATGATGGATGTACCACTAAAAAAGGGGCAGAACTGGAAAGACCAAGATTTTAGAGGGGTTAAGAGAAGGCTGACCAAAGCCCCCATCTTAGAGGGCTGAACTGCTATGGTCGGCGATCCAATGCCGCCCAGTTTTTGTAGAAGGAAGAGGTGGTCAGTTTGGCTTTGGCGAAAGAGAACTTCAATTAAAAGTGGTTGTTCAGCAGTCAGATGGTGTCTGAGATTGTAGGAGGGTTTAGTGACTTCCATTTTTTTGCCAGGGCTAGGTGTGCAGCTATCAGGATGTGAGTTTGGAGTGTCCAGGCCATGTAGAGATTAAGGGGCAGATCCACAAAGAGAGTACGCCGGCGTATCTACTGATACGCTGGCGTACTTTCAAATTTCCCGCGTCGTATTTTTGGTTTGAATCCTCAAACCAAGATACGACGGCATCTGGGTTAGATCCGACAGGCGTACGTCTTCGTACGCCTTCGGATCTTAGATGCAATACTTCGGCATCCGCTGGGTGGAGTTCCCGTCGTTTTCGAGTATGCAAATTAGCTATTTCCGACGATCCACGAACGTACGAGCGGCCGTCGCATTCTTTTACGCTGTCTCTATTCGGCTTTTTCCGGCGTATAGTTAAAGCTGCTGTTTGGTGGCGTATAGTTAAACCTGCTATGTTAAGTATGCCCGTCGTTCCCGCGTTTAATTTGAAACATTTTTTTTTCGTTTGCGTAAGTCGTCCGTGAATCGGGATGGACGTAATTTACGTCCATGTCAAAACAATGACGTCCTTGCGACGTCATTTAGCGCAATGCACGGCGGGAAATTTAGGGACAGCGCATGTTCGTTCGGCGCGGGGACGCGCTTCATTTAAATGAAACACGCCCCTCTACTCGCCGATTTGAATTAGGCGCCGTTACGCTGCGAGAGATAGACTACGCCGCCGTAACTTACGTCGCTTTTTCTTCCAGGATTCAAACCAAAAAAAGTAAGTTACGGCGGCGTAGCGTATCTCAGATACGCTGCGCCGGGGCAGATCTTTGTGGATCTGCCCCTAAGAGTCCCAAAAGAAGATCCAGTGGGGTCATAGGTAGGGAGATGTTGGATGTGGTAGAGATGAGGTTTGATATTTCTTGCCAGTAGTTTTTGATGATAGGACAATCCCACAGGCTTATTCGATTTTTTTCATCAGGTTTTCTTCTTTCATTTTCACCTAGTGATCCTGACATTTGCGCAATTCTTGTCAAATGGTACACAAAACACCCCCCAAAAACATAATTTCCTGCTTGTGTGATTGACTCGCTGATTTTCCCAGAAGTCTACACTAAGATACAAGTCAGATTTCAGGCATCCCCTGCAACAAAAATGGGGAACGCATCTAAAGGGATGCAGGCCCAGAAGTGACCTGCAGCTGCTACAGTTATTAGATAATTATGAAACCACTCCCATTAGACTCACTAAGCACAGGGGCACAGAGGAAAAAACAGGGATTTCTTCAGAATAACAAAAGTTTGTTAAAATCCCTGCAATGTTTGTTTTTTCTCTACAAAAGTAGTAAATTATGCTTTAAAGACAATTTTTTCTTTTGTTCGGGAAAAATGAAAACAATTTTTATTAAAAAACGTGGAATGTGTTCTTTTACAATGATAAATAAGATATCTATGACATGGTATTCAAACTATATAACATGAAGACCTTAATGAAAGATTTCGGAAACTTTATGTAAATTTTTTTGCTAGGTTCACACTATTGTGGGTGGTTGCGGGTGTGGGTATCACAGCTGTTCACGCAACCACCCATAGCCAAAATGCTGAAAAATGAGTTTATCTGTATAACTTTTTGATTCCTTTTAATGTTCTCCGCCATCACAGTATTATGTTCCCCTATTGTCTGGTCAGTAAATAGTTTTTTTTCTTTTCAGTAAAATGGTGAGACTAACATCTAGAGTTTAAAAAATGTTCCACAGTGCAATGTCTGCTGAGAGCAAAGCTGCAAAGCTGCAATTTGCAAATATTGTGGGAAGAAATATTATTTTCCAAATGCTACAAGGATGACAAAACACATCATGACATGCCAGAGGTGCAATAAAGACACACAAAAAATACTTTACGGAATGAAGTGATGAGGACCATAATGAAAGTGCAAGTACCCTCTCCCCAGAGTTCTCGTTTCAGAAACACTCTTTCTGTTGCTTCTGGATCATCACAAAGTGTTTCTTCAACAGCAGCATCTTCAGGTAAGAAAGTGTTGCAATCCACGGCCTCCCAAAAATACACAATCCCTTCATTTATAGATAAAATTAAACCTGAAAATCAGGAGAAAATTGATCAAGCTCTTAATAGAGCAATATATGCCTCTGGATCAGCATTGTCAATAAATAAAAATGCATATTGGCGGGAAGCTTTTACAATATTATGAGGGAAAGGGGGGCAGTTACCTGTTATAATGTATAGTTGAAATGTTCATAACAGATACAGTCCTTGTAATTCCATTTGTAATAAAGTAAAATTTTAAAAGGCAAGTTTAGTTTTTTTTTACTAAATAAGCTGTACTTTTATTTCAAGCATAATACTTTTATACACTGCATTCCACCTTTCCAGTGTAACAAAATTACTTTCAATTTGTAAAAGTTCTCCACAGTGAATTCTTTTTTTACATTTTTCAAAATTGTCAATTTTTTTCTGGAAAGAAAATGATTATTATTATTTTTCCCCCATGGCTTCAAAATGTCTGGAAATATTTACATCTCTACCCCTGACATCATGAAAGGGCTTCACATAGGGTTCAATATATGTAATGCTTCAGAAACTGCTGTCAAAAACTGAATATCTAATAGAGGAAATAAGGGTCAGTTGTGTGTGGCTGGGCTGTGGCTGTGGCATTTTTGGCTGGGGATTTGCTGCAGAAGACAATATGAAACTAGCAACATGTTACATGAGGCTAGTAGAGATCAATGATTTTACCCTAATCAATGCTCCCACTACAGACTGCTGAGGTCTGAGGGCCGCAAATATACCAAAGGACCGCACGCAGCCCTTGGGCCACAGGTTGGGCACCAGGGTGTTATGGGGTTCACAGAAAATAGCTTGGAAAGCTGATTATTTGATATATCAGGACACTGGAATTCTGTCAGGATCAAAGTCTGCAGTCACTTTCCGGCCAACTTATGCATGGCTCTGTCAATTTTTCAATCAATGTTTATCAAGCCGATTGGTGTTTGCAGGACCAATGACGGCTTGAATTTCAACCAACTCACAGGAACCGGACACAATTTGAACTGTGTATAGCCAGCTTTAAGCTACTGTATGTGGATTACAGTTGCCTTGCCAGAAGGTCTGAAGATCTGTACATGAACATGCATACTGAGGAATATCCAAAGAGAGCTGGGTAGAAGCTGCAGCTGCTGGTCATGGCAAGAAGGATTCACTGAGTATAGAATAAGGTATCTGTGGCTGCTCTGAAAGGGTCAAGGACCTATACTGTCCAGGTAGAGAAAAATCCATTGCAATGTAAAATCATTGGGCCAGATCCACAAACAGCGGCGCAAATTAAGTTACTCAAAACTTATGTCATTTAAGTTACGGCGCCCTAAGTTGGTGTCGTAATTGCCGTATCCACAGCGCATTTGCACACAAAATTGCGCTTGCGTAACTTAAATTCCGAGGCGTAAGGCGGGGTTATTGCAAGTGGGTAGGAAGTGGGCGTGCTTCATTGTAATGAGCCGTGACCCCATGCAAATGAAGGTCCAGCTGTACTGCGCATGCGCGCACAAATCTGCTTCTCACTGGGCATGTGCAGAACTTTGCTCGGCGCAATCAGTGAGATAGGTAAAAGGCCAAGCGTACTTAGTTTGAGGATCGCCCTGTGTATAAATATCCCCAGTCAAACACACTTCCCTTGCAAAAGTAAGTGGCGGTTCGTCCATAGAGGGCGCTGGAGCGCCGCCCCCTCTGGCTCTCACCGCCACTGAGTCAAATAACATAGATTCATGCATTGCACGAATCTATGTTATTTTCGCCGCTGCAGCTGTTATTCAGATGGTCGGCGCTCAATTTCCGGCCATCTGAATAACGCCAGCTGGTTGGCTGTAGGGAAATGTCTATCAAAGCCAGCGGCTCTGAGGCCTCGTATACACGACAGAGTTTCTCGGCAGAATTCGTCGAGAATCTCGGTGAAGAGCCGGATTCTGTCGAGAAACTCTGTCGTGTGTACATTTTCGGCCCGATGGAGCCGCAGAGGAACTCGTCGAGCAAATAGAGAGCAGGTTCTCTATTTTCTCGATGGCAGTGGATTTTGGCTCGACGAGTTATTCATCGGGCTGTTTTTTAAACGAGAAACTCGGTCGTGTGTATGCTAAGAAACCTGTCAAAAACTTAGACACTGGAGACCAACATAGGTAAAACTAGCGTTTGGAATGGAGATAGCACATTCGTGTCGCTTCCAACATTATTTAATCGTTTATTTGCAGCGCTTTACACAATTTTTTGTAAGGGCACAAAACAGCAATATAATTTTTATTTTTTATGATATTCACACAGAGTTCCTTAAAATTAGGTGGAACCTTTTTCTTACTGGTCTCAATATTTGTTATTTTTATTATTGTCACCTTATTTTGGTCCTGTGTTTTAAATCCTGCTTTTAATATTCACCTTAATTTTAAATTTCAAAAAAATGCAAATCCTTTTTTTTTTTGTAATGTCAAGTTCCCCCCATAGAAACCTTATTGCTTTGTCTTATCTCATCTGTCCCTTTCAAATTACACCTTATATCCAATTTTTTAAAAAAAATAACCTGCCTTCTCACTTGCAAAATTGAAATGTAAAAAAATACAAGGACAAGTATGAACTGTAAAAAAAATTTTTACCATTTATTTTGGTTATAAAAATAAATTAACTATGCAAAAGTCAGCACTGGAGAGCTTGCTGCCATTTGTGCACAGCCAGGTGTGGCCTGATGTGACTGGTGAGCAGTTGGAGGCCAAAATGGGGACTTGAGAGGTTCATTCAGGAAGTCACGCATCAAGGTCTTGGACTCCCCGAGGTCACAAACTGGAGCAGGGCAGGCAGATGTCACCAGGTTGTGGTACTATAGCAGCCTGAACTCTGGTACACCACATGGAAGTAAGGGAGTCACTTTCTTGATTTCTTCAAGGCCTTCCTTGGTGGCTTCCCTGCAGCCTGCTCTTTCACCTTCTCTGCAGCCTTCTCAGCAGCCTTCCTCTTCTGCCTGGCTGGAGGTGGTGCCACAGGGGTAGTACTCATGCCAGGAGGAGGAGTAGACGAAGGTGGTGGAGGATGAGTAGCCGACGGTGGTGGAGGAGGAGGTGGAGGAGGAGGAGCAGTAGAAGGAGGAGTAGTAGAAGGAGGAGGAGCAGTAGAAGGAGGAGGAGTAGAAGGAGGAGGAGTAGAAGGAGGAGGAGCAGTAGAAGGAGCAGTAGAAGGAGGAGGAGCAGTAGAAGGAGGAGGAGTAGTAGAAGGAGCAGTAGAAGGAGGAGGAGCAGTAGAAGGAGGAGGAGTAGAAGGAGGAGGAGTAGAAGGAGGAGGAGCAGTAGAAGGAGCAGTAGAAGGAGGAGGAGCAGTAGAAGGAGGAGGAGTAGAAGGAGGAGGAGTAGAAGGAGGAGGAGCAGTAGAAGGAGGAGGAGTAGAAGGAGGAGGAGTAGTAGAAGAAGGAGAAGAGGAAGAAGAATGTTGAGAAGGAGCAGGAGAAGAAGAGGAAGAAGAATGTTCAGAAGGAGCAGGAGAAGAAGAGGAAGAAGAATGTTCAGAAGGAGCATGAGAAGAAGAAGAAGGTGGGGGAGCTTGAGAAGGAGCATGAGAAGAAGAAGAAGAAGGTGGGGGAGCTTGAGAAGGAGCATGAGAAGAAGAAGAAGAAGGTGGGGGAGCTTGAGAAGGAGCATGAGAAGAAGAAGAAGAAGGTGGGGGAGCTTGAGAAGGAGCATGAGAAGAAGAAGAAGGTGGGGGAGAATGGGAGTTATGTGGTGTGTGAGGATGGGGATGGCGGCAAATCACAGTGTCCTCCGTGAGAAGACCCCTCACCCCCTGATTTGCGAGGGTGATGAGGAGTCCCTCAAAGAGGAGGCGCTGGTCTAATGTCATTTCTGACATTTTGGCCAAAACCACAGTTACAAATCCCTCCTGAGCAGTGGGAGGCTGTTGAAGGGTTGCATGGGCGTCCCGAATGAGGGCTAGTGAGGCGTCACGCACCCTTGTATCCCTCACCTGCCTTCTCGGACGCAGGCGAAGAGGAGACACCTGACATCTTGTACTTCGCCCATCAACTCGTGCAACCCACTTGGGCCTGCCACCTCATCCGCTCCACTTGGGCCTGCCACCACGTTAGAGATACTTGGGCCTGCAGCCTCCTCCAAGCCACTCACCCTGTCCTCCTCCTGCCTGGCATTTTCCTGATCCTCCTGCTGCCTGGTCTCGTCCTGTGTATGGAAAAAAAGTACAGTTTTACTTTTTTTTATTTTATTTTTTTTTATTTAAGCTCCTGACTGTTGCATATTTTTTAGTCACGACTTAGCTAAGCCAATCATTGTGACCCATGTTTTATGGTCAATCACACCAAAAAAATTCATGGCCAATACTGACAAATGTTCTGTATAACACTTTTAGATCTAATATTTTTTTACCTTTAACATCTTAATTTACATCTCTTTAACAACATTTAAACACCACACATTTGCACATTGAAAGTACTATATACCTGGCTCCAGCTGGGCAAATCCGGATCTTCATCCAGGATGGAAGGCTGCTGAGAGTGTTCATCTGCAGAGGGAGCAGCAGGTTGGCTGGAGGGAAGGCTGGACCTTCTGTGCCTTCTGGGGGCAAGGCTCGAAAGTGACTCCCTTACCTCCAGGTGTTCATCCAGGAAGCTCAGTTTGCTGTAGTACCACAACTTGGGTTTAAATACCCGCCCTGCTCCAGCTCCAGACCTCATCGAAGCCAAGACCTTGTTGCGTGCCTTCCTGTAGGTGCCTCTCAAGGTCCCAATTTTGACCTCCAACTGGTCAGTTGTCACATCAAACCCCACCTGTCTCCGCACAAGTGGGAGCAGGCTCTCCAGTGCAGTTTTGCGCAACTCTCTATTTCGAGATATGGGGTCTTTGGTGGCCCACAGAACAGGAAGTTCTTGCCACCGATCAATGAATATCTCCAAGAATTCTGGTCTGTTAAAGAGATTCATCTTTTCCTGTCCAAAACCAAGGATAAAAAAATAATGTCAATACACAGTCTATAAAGTCAATTACTCTTTCTCACAAGCTAGCCCTTAAAGGGTCACTAATGCATAACTATATTTTTGGAGGAAATGACTGTTTACAGTCATACATACAATGACTGTTTACAGTGCATACATATAATGTGCCTCTAGTTTCACTTTTGGTTTTAAATTTATTTAATGTTTCTGTGAAGTAAAGAGACACACAGAACCAAAAAACAAAAAACCAGGGCATATTTTAATTTCTAAAATTATTAGCATTGTTTTGGTGGATTTTTAGACACACAGCTTAGACCACAGTGACAAGCTCCCCTGATAAATTTGAGAGGGAGCCAGAGAACCAGGAAGTGATGATTTATGCAAAGGATTGCAGCTGCTTAAAAGCAAAAAGGGACAATGAGGACATGAAATCAAGACTGATATAATGTAAAGTTAGTTATTTCTGCCCCAAACAATTTTGGCTTATTGCTCCTTTAAATGTCTGTCTTTCCTGAATATGCCACTGCTGTCCCAAGTTCGAAGCATACCTACACGCTTGTCGTTCAAACGTCTTTCTTACGCAACCCGGTCGTATGGACGCTACATGTGTTCGAGCCTTATATACACTCCGCACACGACATCCGCCCATGCTTAAAAAAAATTGATGTTTCCCCCCCGCCCCTTATCTTCCGTCGCAAAAACGACAAGGAGGAATTGGCAGCAGATCATGTTGGGTCAGTTCCTAGGAAACAGATGACCAGTTGTGTCGAACTAATAAGCCAGATCTCATCCTCATTTGTGTATGAAACGTTAGTTAGAGAAAAGCACTCCGATATAGTTTGGTCAAGACATAAAAGCGACCATTTGCATCATGTTTAAACCGACTTGTTTTTAGAAGACATCCTGATGAGAACCGAGATTGCCCACACAACAGTAGTTGGATCAAAATGCATAATCAAAGCGTTGTTTACGTACGACGGCACTATAGCGGACCATTACCTTCAAATTTCGAACTAGCTATGTTTTAATTTATGAACCTAAGATGTAGGCCACAAAATCATTCAATCAAGAATAACATGTAAAATGTAGTTACATACCGGTCTTTGACCCGATCGTTATCTCCGCCGTCTTCCACAAACTGTGAACGCCCCTTTTACTCACGTGGTAGCCCTTTATACACGCGCATGTGGGACTTTACGCACGTCTCCCCGCCCCTGACGTTCATGGTGTCGTATTTTCCCCGCCCCTTTTCCATCTTTTTTTTGTTGGGAGCACATGGAGAATATGGCAGCACGGCGAATCCGTTTTAAGGCCTCCAACATGACCTTTGAGGAAATGGTGGAGATGGTCCTCATCCTCAAAGCAGAGGACTATGATGGGAGGCATGGGCCATACAAGTACCCTAATAAGGTCAAGGCCCAAATAATGGAGAAGGTGAGGAGGAGTCTCCATCAGAAATTTGGGGTGAAAAGGTCCAAGGAGCAGATCCGGAAAAGGTGGTGTGACCTGAAAAAACGTCAGCCGGAACAAATGAAGAGGATCAGGAGAGTGATTAGAAGAAGTAAGTTTGTTATATATTTTGTAAGATTTGTTCCGCGCCATGTGTTTTTTATTTCAGGTTGTACTGTATTATGTTTTTATGCACAAGAATTTATCGTCAAACTGGACGTCCATTCGGAACGACAAAATATTGTGTTTAAAATCCTAAAAATTATGACATTTTTCTAAAATTGTGGTGAGATCAATCGTGAAAATTATGTAGATGTGCTATTAAAACCACAAAACTTTTTTTAAAATTTAAATATATACAGTAAAAGGAGAGTCTGCTCAGCAGTCGGTGACACATGTGGACTCATTTGCATAATTGTTGTCCCCTTTAATAACCCATTTTGGGGTTCACACAGAGGTGAGGTGATCCAGTGTATACTTGGTTGGCTTACATGTTTAAAAGTAGACCAAAGCTCAAAGATTTGTCATGATCTTTGTGAATGCCTTCAATCCTGTGTTTTGCCCTGAGGGGTTTTTCAAAACATCAATAGTCCCAGAAATTGTATAAAGTGAATCATATTCCTCTTTCAGGCCTATAAGCTATAAAAATCCTGTTTCCATTTTCTTCATTCTCGTAGGGCGTCATGAAGCTTCAACACGGGAGCAAGAAGTCCAGCAAGCCACACCCCCGAGGGATGGTGATGATGCGCAGCCTGCCACCACATCAGGTAAAGTAACATATAACTTACCCAGCTTCAGGTAATGTAGATGTAGGCCTGCCTAATTTTAAAAAATTGTTTTGTCCCACATTTCAGGATCAGGTGGTGGCTTGGACAGGCATACTGTACAGATGGTTATATCTGAAATCTGGGCATGCAGAGAAGAGGTGGAGGAGATTCATCTGGCCAACAGAAAAATTAACGAAAGAACAAGGAGGGTGGAAAATTAATTTAAAAAATTTACTGGATGTTTTGGGGAGAGTCTGAATCAGAAAAAAAAATTTTTTTTTAAAAAATACCAGATTTTGCTGTTTATTTAATTAAAAAAAAACCAAAAAAATAATATAACCAGATTTTACAGTTTCTTTAATAAAAAAAAAATACAAAAAAATAATATAACCAGATTTTACAGTTTCTTTAATAAAAAAAAAATACAAAAAAATAATATAACCAGATTTTAGACTTTATTTAATAAAAAAAAATACAAAAAAAAAATAACCAGATTTTAATGTTTATTAAGATAAAAAAGACCAAAAAAATTACAAAAATGATTGTATATTGTATGAGAAAAAAGACCAAAAAAATTACAAAAATGATTGTATATTGTATGAGAAAAAAGACCAAAAAAATTACAAAAATGATTGTATATTGTATGAGAAAAAAGACCAAAAAAATTACAAAAATGATTGTATATTGTATGAGAAAAAAGACCAAAAAAATTACAAAAATGATTGTATATTGTATGAGAAAAAAGACCAAAAAAATTACAAAAATGATTGTATATTGTATGAGAAAAAAGACCAAAAAAATTACAAAAATGATTGTATATTGTATGAGAAAAAAGACCAAAAAAATTACAAAAATGATTGTATATTGTATGAGAAAAAAGACCAAAAAAATTACAAAAATGATTGTATATTGTATGAGAAAAAAGACCAAAAAAATTACAAAAATGATTGTATATTGTATGAGAAAAAAGACCAAAAAAATTACAAAAATGATTGTATATTGTATGAGAAAAAAGACAAAATATTTTTGTAGGGTATTTTGGAAAAAAAAACAAAAAAAAAATTGGGAAAATAAAGAGCTTTTGAACCTCAAAAAAGTGTGTGGTGTTTTTCCTAAAATACGTTAAATTTTCTATGTGTTTGTTTTGGGGGTCACCTGGGAAATGTTTGCTAGTTGATAATGAAAATACACTTAGTTACACTTAGTAAAGAACTCCAAGCAACACAAGCAAGACATAACAAGTTTATAAAAAAGATTCTGATTTATTTTTGTGAAAGATAAAATTATGGCAAATTTGCTTGAGATGGTATTGCCCCCCTACCCATGAAATAGTCCATGTATTTGTCCCGGACTTCACGGGCACTCTGGGGGGGCAGTCCTGTGTGGCCAGCTTCAAGGCCCGCCAAAGTTTCTGATGGAGCCAAAAGTTGTGCCTCAGGCCCAACCAGGGCCATATCATTTGGAGATTGTCTCCGC
Organism: Rana temporaria; assembly: GCF_905171775.1. NCBI lineage: Eukaryota > Metazoa > Chordata > Amphibia > Anura > Ranidae > Rana > Rana temporaria. Next base: position 374,882,034 of record NC_053493.1, on the reverse strand, counting down.
AAAAAATTATGCAGAATGCAGCATGCAAAAATAATAGTATTCCACTTATATTCCGCCATGTGGAGAGAGGTGAGGAAAAGGCGGAACCGGCTGGCCATGATGCCGAAAGCGTTCTCAACCACTCTGCGGGCTCGGCCCAGCCTGAAATTAAAGACACTCCTCTCTGGGGTGAGGGTGCGCTGAGGGTATGGCCTCATAAGATGGGGTCCCAGGGCAAACGCTTCATCAGCCAGGAAAACAAATGGCAGGCCTTCTACATTCTGGTCATCCGGTGGCAATGACAGATCATCATCCTGAAGGCGAAGCGCAAACTCCGTCTGCCTGAAGGCTCCCCCATCCGATATCCGTCCATTCATCCCGACATCCACAAAAAGGAATTCATACTGTGCTGACACCACCGCCATCAGCACAATACTGTTGAACCCCTTATAGTTAAAGAACTGGGATCCTGAACGGGGTGGAGGCACGATGCGGACGTGCTTCCCGTCGATGGCTCCCCCGCAGTTGGGGAAGTTCCATCGGGTCTGGAAGTCCAAAGCCACAGACTGCCACTCCTGTGGTGTGGACGGAAGCTGGGGAAGCAAAAATGCTAAAATTAGCCACATAACCTTGCAAGCAGATTAGACAAAGACATTATAAGCATTATAACATTTCTGGGAACTAGCATATTATATCTAAATATATTTAGACAATTAACACATTAAACACCCCCTCTGATGGGCCAGTGCCCAAGTTTGGGGGAGGGCTAGATGAGTTTGGGAGTACAAAAAAAATATAATTAGGATTATTGGTGAACATAGACTTTACAACACATTTTTGAGGGGAGGGCTAGATGAGTTTGGGAGTACAAAAATAAGATAATTAGGATTATTGGTGAACATAGACTTTACAACACATTTTTGAGGGGAGGGCTAGATGAGTTTGGGAGTACAAAAAAAATATAATTAGGATTATTGGTGAACATAGACTTTACAACACATTTTTGAGGGGAGGGCTAGATGAGTTTGGGAGTACAAAAATAAGATAATTAGGATTATTGGTGAACATAGACTTTACAACACATTTTTGAGGGGAGGGCTAGATGAGTTTGGGAGTACAAAAATAAGATAATTAGGATTATTGGTGAACATAGACTTTACAACACATTTTTGAGGGGAGGGGGGGGGGACATTACAATGGATATAACACAATACATTGGGAAGTGACTAGACTAGGTAGGTTGGGGCCCAGGATAGCATGCTGGGGAGGTAAGTGATGGGAAATATGCATGTAGGCCAAAAAAGGGGCATCAAAGTTTACAGCATGCATGGGGGCAAAGGGGACATTCACAGCATATTCCAGACATGGTAATTAGGGAAGGAGGAGATAACTACAAGACATTAGCATACATTATATACATAAAATGTGATATTAAAGGAGAAAACTTACCCTCATATATTCCTCCTGCAGAACCTGGATGATGGCAGAGCAGGTGTCAGGAATGATGAGGCCCAGAGCCTGGGGGGAGATGCCCGTCGAGAACTTTAAGTCCTGAAGGCTTCTCCCAGTTGCCAGATAACGGAGGGTGGCAACTAGCCTCTGCTCAGCACTGATGGCTTCCCGCATAACGGTGTCCTGCCTGGTAATATAGGGGGACACCAAAGCCAACAGGTGCTGAAAGACGGGATCAGACATCCTCAGGAAATTCCTGTAATCAACAGGATTATTTTCCTGAAGCTCCCGCAGCAAAGGCATGTGAGAGAATTGGTTCCTACGGAGCAACCAATTCTTGGTCCATGAACGCGTCCTCCTCCTGTTCATGAACTCCTCATCGTCTAGGTCATAAACAAACAGACCTACACACAGAAGATGCTTAGCACGAAGTCGGCGACGACTAGGTGCCTGCAACATGGCTACAAGGCTAGGAACGAACGACAAATCAGAATTGCACTAAACAGACCGCAGTGAAGAACAGCAAGACCTATGAAGAACGACCCTGACAATGAAAAACGCGGGGACAGGACCGCAATGTAAAACAATACGACCTGACCGCACGTCTCGATTGCCTAGATACGACCCCCACAAGTACAAACTGAACGGCAGAGATCAATCTGAAAGCACAAAGACTGAAAAGCATGAATCGTCACTCACCAAACTTTTACTAACACGTGTAAACACGGAATCAGCAAAAGGAGCCCCAAGGGTGGCGCCAACAAAATCAAACCTCCCCTTTATAGTCGCGTCATACGTCGTGAGCGTCATCGCGCCGGAGAACGACCAGATTTTGGTATGTTACGTGTGTACGCAAAGCAAGCCTGCCGAGCTTCTCGACAAGTTCAACAAGGAACTCGACGAGGAACTCAGGTTGGCCGGTTCTGGCTACCAGTAACCTGATTGGCTGAGACGCCTGTCAGTCATCGAGGGCGGGAGAAGACATCGTGGGACGTGGATGCCTAAAACCAGTAAGGTAAGTGCCGGGCGGAGGGGGAAGAAAGCAATTTACAGGGCACAGTGGGGACAATTGGCACAGTGGTGACCATTAAAGGGCACAGTGGTGACAATGTATGGCACAGTGGCTGCGTTTAATGGCATGGCACAGTGGTGACAATGCATGGCACAGTGGTGACAATGGATGGCACAGTAGCTGCGTTTAATGGCATGGCACAGTGGTGACAATGGATGGCACAGTGACTGCGTTTAATGGCATGGCACAGTGGTGACAATGGATGGCACAGTGACTGAGTTTAATGGCATGGCACAGTGGTGACAATGTATGGCACAGTGGCTGCGTTTAATGGCATGGCACAGTGGTGACAATGCATGGCACAGTGGTGACAATGGATGGCAGAGTAGCTGCGTTTAATGGCATGGCACAGTGGTGACAATGGATGGCACAGTGACTGCGTTTAATGGCATGGCACAGTGGTGACAATGTATGGCACAGTGGCTGCGTTTAATGGCATGGAACAGTGGTGCGAATTGATGGCACAGTGACTGCATTTGACGGCATGGCACAGTAACTGCGAATTGATGGCACAGTGGCTGCATTTGATGGCATGGCACAGTGGTGCAAATTGATGTAACAGTGGCTGCGTTTGATGGCATGTAACAGTGGCTGCGTTTGGGCACAGTGAGACTGCAATTTTTTTTTCCTTTGCGCCCCCCCAAAAATTTTGAGCACCAGCCGCCACTGCCTGTGTTACCCTTCCTAGAGCAAGTTGCTTCTGCTCTGAATGTTTGTCGGTGTTTGTTGGTGAGTTGTGTGTGATAGAGAAGTTTTGGAGGAGTATTAGATAGTAGTTGGTGTTTGTTTCTGCTAAGTGTATTTTTTTTTTTTTTTTTTTTCTGATTGTATATTGTGTTTGTTTTTTTCTGATTGTATGTTGTGTTTGTTTTTTGCGTGTTTGTTTTTGAATTTGTAGTAGCTGTCTGCTTGTGTGTTTTGCTTTTTGTGTGTTTCTTCTGTGAGTGTTTTTGTTTGTTTGTTGTGTGTGTATTTTTGTTTGTTTGTCCTGTGAGTTTCTTGTTGCTGAGTGGTGTCTGTGATGGCACCCAAGCGCAGGAAGCTCAATTTTAATCAGGTTGAGAAGCAAATCCTTGCTAGGTCCATCGTCCTATATGGGCGCTATTTACATGGGCCTGAGAGCCGGAACACCTCCCCGGCCCAAAGGAAGGCGATTCTAAAAAAGATCACAGATCAGATCAATGCGGCGGGGGGGGGGGGGGGGGAGACGAGGACCCCCGCTGGCATACAAAAAAAGATAAATGATCTGAAGAGCGTGGTCCGGAACAAGGTGGCTTAGATCACTGCCCATACCAGGGGCACTGGAGGAGGGGGACCCTCCCCTATCCGTCTGAGTGAGGAGGAATGGGCAGTGGCCTGGTGTTTCCAGCCAGAGCAGGTGGTGGGCCTGCATGGATATCAGACAGGTGTTCCTGTGGGGCCAGGTAAGTTTTTGGTTTTTCTATCTGGTGATTAGCATGTGTGGGTGGGGGAAGGGAAGATGTGGCAAGTGTGTGGATCCTCAAACCTGTGATTGTTTTGTGTCCTCCACAGATGACCAGGAGGTTGCTGGCCCATCAGGCCAGGCTGCTGCACCACCCCAAGGACAAGAGGCTGCTGATGAGTCCCAAGAAAGGCAGGAGTCCCCAGGGGAGGGGAGTGGCCAAACCTCCCCTCATGAGGAGGTTGAGGGGGAGGAGGATGAGGGGGAGGAGGATGAGGGGGTGGAGGAAGAAGATCTTCAAATTGGCCGGGAAGTCCTTTTGGCCTCGGATATGATTACCTTTGAGGATACCCTTGAGGCTACACTTGAGGCTACCCCTGAGGCTACCCCAGAGCCTACCCCAGAGGCTGGCAGCAGTCAGGCCACCATCAGGGGTAGCCCCTCCCACTCCTCCCCCAACAGGCCGCAACCCACAAGGGTCACTCTCCCCCCTCCTCCCAGGCCACAAGCCTCAGGGGCAGGCAGGATGGGGACCCAGGAGACCAGGGGGGTGGTCGAGCATCTGCCGGCCAGTCTTCAGAAGGACAATGCCCGGCAGACCCGCACTCTGGGTCAGATAAAAGTCACTCTGACCCAGATGGAGCACAGCCTGGGTGTAATGAAGGAGTCACTCGGTGATGTGGCCACCAACTCATTGGCGGTCATCACATGTTTGTGTGACCTGCAGACCGCCACAACAGGCGTGGCCCAGGAGGTGACTGCCCTGACCCAGGCTGTGCAGGACAATACCCGGGCTGTCCAGGCCAATACCCGGGCTGGCCAGGCCAATGCGGCTGCCCTCACAAACTGTCTGACAAGGATAGCAGTGGCCTTGGAGGGCAGGCCAACAGGTGGACAGAAACCAGGGGAGGCTCCTCCTTCCCCTGCTCACCCACCCCCCCATGAAGATACTCCCTCCCCTGCTCACACCCCCCATGAAGATTCTCCAGTCGGCCGTGGCCGTGCCCGTGGGCAGCCCAGATGGAGCAAACGCCGCCAAAATTAATTTGCAGGGGTACTTTTTTTTTTTTTTTTATGATTTTGTTTATTATACTGTACTTATGATTTGGTTTATGTGTGTGAATGATGTGTGAATGTGGGGGGGGGTGGCATTCCTGATTAAATAAGGGTGTCACCCTCAGTTTTGGTGGAGTAGGGATCCCCAGGACCAGGGAGAAGTGATCCCAGGTTCCTGAATGGTGTATGAATGCACAGTAACAGAATTGGAGCCGTAGCGTGGCGTTACTGCTCCCAAGTACCAATGGGGGGGGGGGGGTACTTGGATCTAATCCAATTAGATGTGCATGTGATATGTCTGTGCTAGGGACCACAGTGGGTGTGCATTTATGCATTCTCATTGTGACATAATTAATGTGTGTGTTTACTGTGCAAAGATGCATTCTGCGAGGCGTCTCCTGACTGCTGTTCCCTCAAAAGAGGGGGTACCCTCGGTCACTGAAGTCACTAGTCTAGCTATGCGCATGGATGCCCCTGGCATGTTGGCATACAGATTGTAGTCCAGCAAGTGTGTGTGCTCAGCTCTTCCTTAATGGTGTTGCTTTAGCTGACCATTACACGGCATGTGTAAAATTAGGGCACCTTTTATAATGTGTAAATTTACACATTGAAACTAACAGAAGCGCACAGGGCGTAATCTACGGCGCACACACTTAATTTTGTGGATCGCCCTATCTCCCTCATTTGCATCTTTGCCTATCAAAACAGCAGCGTTTCTAGCGTAATTTGCGCACAGAAAAGTGCCGGTGTAATTATTTTAGGTAGGACGGAAAAACAGGATTTTAAGGCGTATCTCGTTTTGAGGATCAGGCGCAAATATACGCGCCGTGTAAATTTCAATTACGCCGCGTATCTCGAGTTAAGTCGGCGCATTTGTGTAAGGGGGGCGTGTTTTATGTTAATAAGGCTTGACCTTATGTTTTTGACATTTTTTTTTACTGCGCATGCGCCGGGCGACTACATTTCCCAGTGTGCATTGCGCCTAAGTACGCCGCACGGGCCTATTGATTTTGACATGGACGTAAACTACGTAAATCGCTATTCGCGGACGACTTACGCAAACGACGTAAAAATTTTGAATCTCGAAGCGGGAACGGCGGCCATACTTTAACATTACTATTCCATCTAATAGATGGAATAACTTTAGGCCTGATAATGGCTTACGGAAATGGCGTAAATGTACTGCGGCGGCCGGGCGTACGTTCGTGAATCGGCGTATCTACTAATTTACATATTCTACGCCGACCGCAATGGAAGCGCCACCTAGCGGCCATCCGAAATATTGCAACCTAAGATAGGACGGCGCAAGCCGTCCTATCTTAGATATGTTTAAGCGTATCTCTGTTTGAGCATACGCTTAAACATAAGTCGGCGTAGATTCTGAGTTAGGTCGGCTTATCTACTGATAAGCCGGCCTAACTCTTACTGAATCTACCTCAATGTGTCCATGGGACACGTGGGCATGCACATCAGCTATCCTTCTTGGCCAGACCAATGTACAGGCACATTGGTTTGCACAGGTGAATATATAATAAAAAATGGGACCCATGGTTTGAATATTCTGCTACTTTCTTTAATCCCATCTAAATCGCATAATTCCTTTTGCTGATCTGTTTATCCTAATAACACTTATGGTTTTATATCTACTTTTTGACCCTCATCTTAATTCTCTACTCTTTAGAACTATGTTTTATTAATGTTACATAAGATTTGTATAGTTTACTATTGTCTATTTTTTGACTCCTGGACATTTTCTTATGTGTACTCCTTTTTTGTATGCCATTTTGCTATTTGTACCACCATTTTGTACCAAATAAAAAAGTTTGTAAACAAAAAAAAACAATTTTTAGGAGGTAAATAACTGTATTTACCTCCTAAAAATTGTTTTTTTTTGTTTACAAACTTTTTTATTTGGTACAAAATGGTGGTACAAAAAGCAAAATGGCATACAAAAAAAAGAGACCACAATGAGGGATATTGTATTGGATATTTCAATTTATTGTCAAAAGAAGGACATTCCATCCAAATGAGGGCCATTTGGCAGCCATGTTGTATGACTGTACTAAGACGATGTGGTAGTTAATTCCATTGGTCCAGGGACTAAGAATTATACATTGTTTTTTTGTAAAGCTGTGCTTTTCAACTTTAAGGAACAGATACTTCTACATTCAGCCATGCATGTGTAATTTTTTTTTGCCAATATAAAGAGAACTCAGAAATGGCTCTTTCATTTTCTATTACGAGGTTGAAATTAAGGTTCAAGCACGAGGTCCAGAACCTGCCAAATGACATGTGACTATGCCTTAGATTGCGACATTAACGTTAAATAACACAAAACGAACTGGCTTATTACACTAAACCAGCCTGGGAGGCAGAATCGTCTGCAGTGAGGTATAGGATCGTAAACAAAGAACTTACGAAAGAGGCTTCAAAGTGCAAAACTATAACACAGCCTCGAGATTGCTGAATGGAAGCCACAGAGCAGAACAAAGGACTGGGAATATAATTGGAGCTTTCCTGCATGGAGGCAGAAACATTTAGGTAATGATGGAAAGAAGCTGCAAAATAGAGGCAGAAGGAAGGCAGAAGGAAGGCAGACACCCCCTACCGCTTCATTTATCTCATTCTCCAAGAGCCCGGGCCCGAAATGAGCGAGTGCAAGTCGTCGGCAGGTGCCGGTCATCTATAGGAAACTGTGCTGGAATTGATCCCAGCTGGTGTCATCTAATGCGCAGATGATGTAATGACAATTTAATAATGGTGTCATATCTATATTGCCTACTAATACGGAACAGCTCCAGCAGGTAAGACAGCCATTATCAGCTAAATCTTTCTCACTTCTATGCCTCTTTGCTAAATGTAACAAGAACATTAAATAAAAAGTATTTAAAGAGACACTGTAATAGTTTGGTATCATTATTAATGTGATTTTTTTCCCTTTTTTTAAACATTTTAACCACTTGAGAGCCGTGCTATAGACGAAAGACGTCCACAGCGCGGCTCTCAACTGCAGGGTGGACGTCCCTGGACGTCCTTTTATGTGCATTCCCCGTGCGCGTCGCTACAAAGCCGTGCGCGTGCCTGGCGGCCGCGATGTCCGCCAGTTACCCGCGATCGGCGGTGACAGCAGGGACGTGGAGCTCTGTGTGTAAACACAGAGCTCCACGTCCTGTCAGGGAGAGAGGAGACCAATGCTGTGTCCCTTGTACATAGGGACATAGCATCGGTCACCTCCCCCAGTCAGTCCCCCTCCACACACAGTTAGAACACACCCAGGGAATACATTTAACCCCTTCCTCACCCTCTAGTGTTAACCCCTTCCCTGCCAGTCACATTTATACAGTAATTAGTGCATTTTTATAGCACTGATCGCTGTATAAATGTGAATGGTCCCAAAATTGTGTCAAAAGTGTCCGATATGTCCGCCGCAATATCGCAGGCCTGAAGAAAAATAAAAAAATCGCAGATCGCCGCAATTACTAGTAAAAAATAAAAAATAAATCATAAATCTATCCCCTATTTTGTAGGCGCTATAACTTTTGCGCAAACCAATCAATATACGCTTATTGCGCTTTTTTTAACAAAAATATGTAGAAGAATACGTATCGGCCTAAACCGAGGAAACATTTTTTTTTTTTTAATTGGGAGATTATTATAACAAACCGTTAAAAATATTGTGTTTTTTTTCAAAATTTTCTGTCTTTTTTTGTTTATAGCGCAAAAAAATAATAATCGCAGAGATGATCAAATACCACCAAAAGAAAGCTCTATTTGTGGGAAAAAATTATAAAAATATAATTTGGGTACAGTGTTGTATGACCGCGCAATTGTCATTTAAAATGCGTCAGCGCTGAAAGCTGAAAATTGGTCTGGGCAGGAAGGGGGTTTAAGTGCTCAGTGATGAAGTGGTTAAGCAGTTATTTTATATCTGTTTATCTCACAATCCTTATACAACCTTTATTTAATAAACATATGTAAACATTTAGTGCATAACAAAGGATTCTCAGAGAACTGTGGATTAGTTAAAGAGCCAGCACAACAGATACAGCCTGCTTTGAGGCACAGTCTCTTTAAAGCAGAGTTCCACCCAATCTTAAACTAAAGACCACCTCTCAACACCTCATTTTTGGATATCATTTATTTTTCTTTCTCACCTTTTTGGAAGTACCAAGTGCACTTCCGATCCAGCCGGGCCACTGCCCACGACGTCACGTTCTCTTCTGCGGCGAGCTCCCCCATTGTCTTCTGGGACACGTGTGTGTCCCAGAAGACAAGCTGGCCATCCACAAAGCACTGTGCGACATGCGCATGCGTAGTAGGAAACTGGGAGTGAAGCCGCAAGGCTCCACTGCCAGTTTTCCTTAGTTGGAATGGCGGCTTTGGCATCCGATTCGATGGACGGATTGGCCTCGGGAGCTGACATTATGGGCTTCCTGGACAGGTAAGTGTACTTATTAAAAGTCAGTAGCTACAGTGTTTGTAGCTGCTGACTTTTAAAAGAAAAAAAATTGGGCTGGAACACCGCTTTAACTGAAACTTTGGACTGGGCTATTTGATAATGAATGGGTCGCTAGAATGTTTCTTATTTTGACTCATTAAGTTGATTTACAAAAGTAGTAGCATAGCTAATTGCATAGCTGTGTGAGGCCTTAAAGCGGAATTAAACCCATCCTTAAAACAGTTTTATTTCTGGCACATGCCGGAAATGTAAAACTTCTATTGGTTGTGCTCTCAATCAGTCTAACCATCCAATGGCTGGTGTCATAACCGATCACATGTGCAGCATCATTGCAGTTGTAGATTAAACAGAGACAAAGATGGCAGCTTCCTTGGCTAAAAATGATAGGGGGATTTACTTACCGTATTTATCGCGGTATAACGCGCTCCCGCGTATACCGCGCACCCCCAAAGTGACCCCCAATCCTGTGGAAAAAAAGTTATTTTTGTACTTACAGTTTTGGTGTCTTGCGCGGCGTCCATCGGCGGCCTCGTCGGGTTCGGCGTCCTTCTGCGGCTTCGGGTGTCCTCTTCGGCGGGTCCGGCATCCTTCTGCTGGTTCGGGTGTCCTTCTGCGGCTTCGGGTGTCCTTCTGCGGCGGGTCCGGTGTCCTCTTCGACGGGTCCGGTGTCCTCTTCGGCGGGTCCGGCGTCCTTCTGCGGCGTCCTCGCGTCCTCCCCGCTCGTTTCCCGCGCCGAGTTTTGAATACTGCGCCAGCATATACCGAGCGCAGTACACTCGGGCAGGCTCGGGAACTGTCGCGCTCACGTCCTGTACGTCCAGGACGTGACCGCGGAAGAAGCCGAGACTGGCCGACTATACCCGAGTGTACTGCGCTCGGTATATGTCGGCGCAGTATTCAAAACTCGGTGCAGGAAAGCGGGTATCGGCGTATATCGCGCACCCACGATTTTGCCCTGATTTTCAGGGCAAAAAAGTGCGCGATATACGCCGATAAATACGGTACTTTAATAAGACCTGTGCATTGTGGTAATTTACATAAAAACACACTTTTCTGCACTTTATGAAACACAGTGCAGATGGCTCTGAAATGCACTTAGGCAGTATTTACTGACATATACATTTGTCCGAAAAAACTAAATTAATTAAGTTCAAATCTGTCATTGAAGGCTTATGGTGTCTGTTGAAAGTTCTCAGAAGATTCGACATGCAGCTAAACTGTACGACGCCACAATTGTACATTTCCGGTTGAATGTTCCGCCTACAAGCTATAGAAGAATTCTAATGTTGTATGACCCTAGTAATAATTATATTTATAAATTATTATTACTAGTCAACCAACATTCAAATTCTTCTATAGCCTATGGGCCGAGCATTTGACCGGAAATGTACAATTGCGGCGCCATGCAGTTTAGCTGCTTGTAGAATCTTCTTAGAACTTTCGACAGACACCATAAGCCTTCAATGACAGATTCAACGTATGATTTGTATGGTTTTCGCCACTTCGGCAGCACAGTGGCCAAGACCATACAGCGGTTTAACAGGACAGGACAGGTTCCACTTAGAACAGGCCTTGCCATGGTCGAGCAAAGAAGTTGTGTGCACGTGCTCTGCGTCATATCCAGAGGATGTCTTTGGGAAATAGATGTATGAGGTTGAAGGTGTTGCTGAAGACAAGCAGACTAAGGACATGGATTACTGGAACCATGTTCTGTGGTCTGATGAGATCAAGATAAACTTATTGTCAGGAGCCATTAGACATGTGCGTTCCCGTTCGTAACAAATGGATTTTCCTACGAATTTGTTAGTATTCTTACATTCGGATCAATTTGAACATCCGAAAAGCTGAAAGAACAAAAATACGAAAATTACGAATAAACAAAATAACGAACAAGCGAAAATACGAACGTACGATTGGACAATCTTACTAAAATACGGAACACCGAAACAGCAAAAGAACGAAAATGACATCTATGACATTTTGTGTTTTAAATCCTTTGTCTGTTCGTATTTTCATTCGTATGTTCGTATTTTCGTATTAATGGAGCAAAGAATGAACATTTGTTTGGTTTACCTTTATCTAAATTTGTGAGCTACAAATCAGAGAGCTTCTCTTATGTGCGTTGAGAAGGTATGCTTTTTTTTTTTTTTTTTATCTTTTCTTTGTAAAATAAAATAAAAATAAAAAGGAGGATCTTCAAGACAGTTTCCGTATATCATCAACATAACATAAATCATAATAGACATATTCCTTCAACAAAATGATGGTTACATTTCAAAACTTACATTTATTCTATTCATGATCAAAGTAGACCATTTATTTCTCCAGGTATTCATCTCCCCTTAGTCATGCATTTACTGGCTCGTAGACATGTGCGTTCCCGTTCGTAACGAATGAATTTTTGTACAAATTTGCTAGTATTCCTACATTTGGATCAATTCGAACATCCGAAAAGCTGAAAGAACCAAAATACGATAAGTTTGTTGGCAAAAAGTCTGACCGTGTGTATGAGGCTTAAGAGAAAGTCTATCTTACTATGGATTAGCCGCGTGTTGCGATGTATTTACGAAAGTACAAAATTACGAATCCATTAAACGAATTACGAAATTACGAATTTCGAATCAACGAAAATAAATTTGACAGAATTACGAATCATTCAGTAAAAACGAAAATAAAACTGTTACGAAAATACGAACGGGTCCGAATAAGAAAACTTGCGTCTTACGAAATTCCGAACGGGTCCGAATAGGAACACTTGCGTCTTTACGAATCTATGAAACGAGACAAAACAAAACAAAACAACATTTTTTTTTTCTTGTTGTGCACATGTCTAGGAGCCATGAATCAGACGGAGACAGAAAATGCAGTAAAAATAACACCTTTTAATAAAATGGTAAAAATGGTGCAAATGGTAAATATAGTCAAAACATAGCCAGTAATCAAAGCGAGTAGACAGTGCAAGCCAGTAAATCAGGAAGCCAGACATCAGCGTAGACGGAAACAGCTAACAGGATCAGGAACCAGAAGGGATGTCAGCCAGGCAAGTCTTTAACAGGAACACAGCAGAGGATCTTCAGATATGTTGACCAACTCGAAGGCATGGGAGATAAGAACCAGGCAGTTTAAATAGCGAGAAGGGGCTGGCTGACGTGCTGGAATGATGAGTGCTGGCAATTAACCAACAGCTGAGCACTGACACTTTAGTTTAGATGGTATCAAGCAAGTGTAGAGGCAACCAGGTGAGGAGTACAAAGACAAGTGTGTCTTGCCTACAGTCAAGCATGGTGGTGGGAGTGTCATGGTCTGGGGCTGCATGAGTGCTGGCGGCACTGGGGAGCTACAGTTCATTGTGGGAACCTTGAATGCCAACATGTACTGTGACATATTGAAGCAGAGCCCTTCAGAGACTGGGTTGCAGGGCAGTATTCCAACATGATAACGACCCCAAACACACCTCCAAGACGACCACTGCCTTGCTAAAGAAGCTGAGGGTAAAGGTGATGGACTGGCCAAGCATGTCTCCAGACCTAAACCCTATTGAGCATCTGCAGGGCATCCTCAAATGGAAGAACACCCCCACAGCATGATGCTGCCACCACCATGCTTCACTGTTGGGACTGTATTGGACAGGTGATGAGCAGTGCCTGGTTTTCTCCACACATACTGCTTAGAATTAAGGCCAAAAAGTTCTATCTTGGTCTCATCAGACCAGAGAATCTTATTTCTCACCATCTTGGAGTCCTTCAGGTGTTTTTTTTTAGCAAACTCCATGCGGGCTTTTATGTGTCTTCCGTTGGGCCTCTCTGCCATAAAGCTCCAACTGGTGGAGGGCTGCAGTGATGGTTGACTCTCTACAACTTTCTCCCATCTCCCGACTGCATCTCTGGAGCTCAGCCACAGTGATCTTTGGGTTATTCTTTACCTCTCTCACCAAGGCTCTTCTCCCCCAATAGCTCAGTTTGGCTGGACGGCCAGCTCTAGGAAGGGTTCTGGTCGTCCCAAATGTCTTCCATTTAAGGATTATGGAAGCCACTGTGCTCTTAGGAACCTTAAAGGGACACTAAAGGCAAAATTGTTTTTGTTTAAAAATAACAAACATGTTATACTTACGTCAGCTGTGCATTTAGTTTTGCACAGAGTGGCCCCGATCCGTGTCTTCTGGGGTCCCTCGGTGGCTGTCTCTGCTCCTCCTCGCAACAGCTTTCCACGTTCATGCGAGCTCCCTCGCATGGTGGAAAGCTTTTGCGAGAGCGCTCCCGTGATACAGCGGCGGTCATAGCCGCCGACTGTATCACTCGGCCCCCCCCCCTCGGCGCGCCGTGTCATCCACTGTGATTGACAGCAGCGCCAGCCAATGGCTGAGCTGCTATCAATCCGCCCATTCTAGCCAATCAACGGGCAGGCTGGGAACCAAATAGCAAGACGTGAATGCGCACGGGACTTTCAAGTGGAGAGGTAAGTAAAACAGGGGCTCGGGGGGGGGGGGCTTTGCTATGAGATCCTTTAGCTCCTGTTTAAGATGTTGTGCAAAGTGTAATATCCAAAGATGTTTTGATTAGGGTTAGTAAAAACAGACTCAGGAGAATCAACAGTTGCATAAAAATCTGTCTGATCTGAGGACAATTATACAATTTAAGAAATCAGACAATAATTGTTTATGCATTCTGTTATTCTGTGCATACCGCGTTTTGCCGAAAATAAGACCTACCCTAAGGCCCCATACACACCATAGAATCTATCCGCAGATAAATCCCATCAAATGGGTTTCTGCGGATAGATCCTATGGTGTGTACACTCCGTCGGATATTTATTCGCAGATAAATCTCCTCTGGGATGGATTTCCAGCAGATGGATATTTGCTGACATGCTCAGCAAATCCATCTGCTGGAATCCATTCCAACGGATGGATCCGCTCGTCTGTACAGACTTACCGGATCCATCCGCCCAAAGGGATTCCCCGCACGCGTCGTAATGATTTGACGCATGCGTGGAATTCCTTATATGACAGCGTCGCGCCCGTCGCCGCGTCATAATAGCGGCGACGGCGCGACACGTCATCGGCAGAGGATTTCAGCGCGGATTTCAATGCGATGGTGTGTACACGCCATCGCATTGAAATCTTCTGAAATCCTCGAGAGGATTTATCCGCGGATACGGTCCGCTGGACCGTATCTGCGGATAAATCCTCTCGTGTGTATGGGGCCTGAAAGTAAGCCCTAGTGTGTTCTTATTTTTGGAGAAACACGATAATGGACAAATCTTCTTGCTTATATTCAAATGAAGTCTTAAGGTGGATGAAAACCCCATTCATGAAATTTATATATCTGCAGTATTTTGTTATCTCTCTTCAAAGAGCTAAGTCCCGTAACTCTCTTCTGACCTGCTCCTCTGTTATCAGCCTGATAACTCCTGACAAATTCTCGGACACATCAGATAAAAGCAGCCTGACATTTCTGTCCGGGGAGGTTGCTATAAATAGAT
>NC_053493.1:373607112-373652112 GCF_905171775.1 Rana temporaria | reverse complement strand
GCTTGATGAGACTACTGCAGTATGAACAAAATCATCTCTTATAGGGACCCGAAACCATTGCAGGGTACACTAAACCCATATCTCATAGGGACTTGATGAGATGACCGTAGTATAAACAAAACCCATATCTCATTAGGGCAGGGCTTGACAAATTGCTTGGAATCTAGGAGCCAGCAAAAAAAGTTAGGAGCCAGGAACGCACCTCGCACCGCCGAGCTCGCGCACAGAAGCGAACGCAAAAGTGAGCAGCACCCGCATATGAAAGCGGTGTTCAAACCACACATGTGAGGTATCACCGCGATTGGTAGAGCAAGAGCAATAATTCTAGCCCTAGACCTCCTCTTAACTCAAAACATGTAACCTGTAGAATTTTTAAACTTCGCCTATGGAGATTTTAAAAGGGTAAAAGTTTGTCGCCATTCCACGAGCGGATGGAATTTTGAAGCGTGACATGTTGGGTATCAATTTACTCAATCTAACATTATCTTTCACAACATAAAAAAAAAATTGGGCTACCGTTACTGGTGTTTAATTTTTTTCCCAAAAAAGCTGTGTAAATACGGTGGGACAGAAAGTATTGCAACGGCCGCCATTTTATTCTCTAGGGTGTTAGAATAAAAAATATATATTAGGCCCGGATTCACATAGAGCGGCGTATATTTGTGCGGGCGTAGCGAATCTCATATGGGCTACGCCAACGTAACATTGAGAGGCAAGAACAGTATTCACAAAGCACTCGCTCCCAACGTTGCGCCGGCGTAAGCCTAATTCAAAGTAGGAAGGAAGTGGGCGTGATCCATTTAAATGAAGCTTGACCCCCATGCAAATGATGGGCCGAACGAACGGCGCATGCATGCTCAGAATCACGTTGAATTTACTCCCTAAGATACGACGGCTCAATGCCTACGACGTGAACTTAACCTGCACCCAGCCCCATTCACGTACGACTTACGTAAACGACGTAAAATATGGCGGCTGTTCCATCGTCCATACCTTTGCATGGGATGCGCCTCCTATAGGTGCAATAACTTTACGCCGGACGTACGCCTTACGTAAACGGCGTATACTACTGCGATGGGCGCAAGTACGTTCGTGAATCGGCGTAACTCGGTCATTTGCATATTCAACTCGTAAATCAATGGAAGCGCCCCTTGAGGCCAGCGTAAATATGCGCCCAGGCTCCGACGGCGTAGGAAACTTACGGCGCATCTGTGCACTTACGCGGCGTATCCGATCGCGCGGCAGGGGAGGTGGGGGCGCACGGAGAAACAGGATACTCCAGCTGTGCAAATACGGCGTGACAGAAAGTATTGCAACGATCGCCATTTTATTCTCTAGGGTGTTAGGATAAAAAATATATATATAATGTTTGGGGGTTCTAATTAGAGGGAAAAAGATGGCAGTGAAAAATTACATTAGAATTGCTGTTTAACTTGTAATACTTAACTTGTAATACCAACGGCCACCACCAGATGGCACCGGCTCACAATTTTTTTTTTTTTTTTGCCCACCTTCCAAGCCAAGTCGCCAGGACACTATTTCTAGTCGCCATGGCGACCTGGCGCCTGGGATTTGTCGATCCCTGACCTAAACCCACATCTCAGACTTGATGAGACCACTGCACTGCTTATCTCATAGGGAAGCTGATGAGTCCACAGCGGAATGGACAAAACTTTTAATGGGTTTTGTTTACACGGCAGTAGTCTCATAAGGGCCCTATATCTCACACAGACTTGACGAGACTGCTGCGGTATAAACCAAACCCATGTCTTATAGGGAATCAGGGAGACTACAGCAGTGTGAACAAAACCCATATCTTGGAATGGGGATCCTAGGTCTGCACATCTGCTCTGGTCATTACTGTAGTCCCTGTAACCCTGATCGATATGCTTATTCTATACTCCTGAAAACATAAAGAAATAAATGTGAACGCCTGAATGGTGAAGGGGAGCGGCCAGCAATCCTGAGAACAGAGGAAAGAAGATTTCACTGTGAGAGTCCCCAACAGATCTAAGGAAGTAACTCATTCCCCTGATCTCCATCATCCATGCAATGCTCCGGCCTTTCACTGATCACCATCATCCATACAATGCTCCGGCCTTTCACTGATCTCCATCATCCATGCAATGCTCCGGCCTTTCACTGATCACCATCATCCATACAATGCTCCGGCCTTTCACTGATCTCCATCATCCATGCAATGCTCCGGCCTTTCACTGATCTCCATCATCCATGCAATGCTCCGGCCTTTCACTGATCACCATCATCCATACAATGCTCCGGCCTTTCACTGATCACCATCATCCATACAATGCTCCGGCCTTTCACTGATCTCCATCATCCATGCAATGCTCCGGCCTTTCACTGATCACCATCATCAATACAATGCTCCGGCCTTTCACTGATCTCCATCATCCATACAATGCTCCGGCCTTTCACTGATCTCCATCATCCATGCAATGCTCCGGCCTTTCACTGATCACCATCATCCATGCAATGCTCCGGCCTTTCACTGATCACCATCATCCATGCAATGCTCCGGCCTTTCACTGATCTCCATCATCCATGCAATGCTCCGGCCTTTCACTGATCTCCATCATCCATGCAATGCTCCGGCCTTTCACTGATCTCCATCATCCATGCAATGCTCCGGCCTTTCACTGATCACCATCATCCATGAAATGCTCCGGCCTTTCAAACAATCAAGAGAAGATTATTGGATTCTGCACACAGCAATTGTCATTCCGCTGCCAGTGCTGGAATTGCATTTCACAGCTTTCATGTTTTAATATTTACATCCCTTCAACTAAAACATGAACTCTCCACAATTACTATGCAGCAATGACATATTTTATAGGCGAATGGGTTAGAACCAATTGCTTACATTACAGCTTAACCTGACTTCAATGAAAAGCATATTCCTATTATATAGTCCTGACAATATATGCAGCAGCTTCCATACTGTACATTCACATTAGTCGCTGCCCTCAAGGAGCTTATAATCTAAAGGTGGCCATTCGCACTTTCATATTATTATAAGTGCAATTCAACCAAAGTGATTAAAAATGGGAAACAATCAAATAGCCGTGACTTCCTAGTCGAGTGGTTTTAGATAAAACTGAGTCAATCAGCCAGAATGTAATATTACTGAATTTGTATGGTGGAAACAGAGACGCAATCAATAACTTACAATCGTATTTCCAGCTATCGATTGAAATCCACTTCCTTGTGTATTATATTAAATCGAACTAGAGATCAATTGGAAAAGAAATCAATCATTTATCAAAGCATGCATGGTCACCATAAGGTCCTCATCTCGCAGGCATACAGACACACATACTTTAGACAATCTGATCAGGGTCCGTTATTTTTTTACTGAGAAAGTATGAACAAACCAGGGCTTGACAAATTTGCTTGGAACCTAAGAGCCAGCTAAAAAAGTTAGGAGAAGGAACGCGCCCCATCCCGCCGAGCTCGCGTGCAGAAGCAAGCGCATACGTGAGTAGCGCCCACATATGAAAGCGGTGTTCAAACCACACATGTGAGGTATCGCCGCGATTGGTAGAGCGAGAGCAATAATTCTGTCCCTAGACATTGGATAAAGTGAAAAGTGCTTTTGCGCTAAAATGGATCCTAAATGAGTGAATCCACCAAAAATATATAGTGCAGCAAAACCTAATTATGTTTACATGACATAAAACAGGAATATAAATAAATGGTGATTCTGCGCAACATATCACACTAATGGAATAGTGATATCACATAAACAAGATAAATGTAAGAGCTGACAAATAATCAGCATATAGTATTAAATGCAAAGAGAATAGTGAGTCCAAATATAAATATATATATACTCAAATAGTGAATAGTGAGTCCAAAATATATAATACTCATAAGGCGAATGTGCAAAAATATATAAAGAATATTGTGCAAAAAAAACGGAATGGAAGTTCAATCCCAATAGTAAACACAAATCAGCTGTCAGGGCAGATATTCTGAATGCACTGGATGAAGGTGAGCACCAGCTCTATGGTGTGAGTGCACGGCCGTGCGATAGAAGATAAACCAGATCCCTGGCTGAGCTCCCGGGACTCTTACCTCTCAGCCCTCCTAAATGGGCATTGATGTACAGGTCACTCGCAGCCTTCTATGGGTGGTCCCTGATGTTTCCTCTCTTGATCTGATGGATCCTTCCTTAATTGGGACAGATGCTCCTCGAAACCAGATGGATGATGTGGGTTATAAGAGAGAGAGAGAGGGGACTCCCATAGTGAGGTAACGTTTGGTGCAGGTAAAATATGTTTATTGAGGAAAAACCTGCACTTACATTAAAAGAAAAATAAAAGTGCAACGAGGAAACAAACAGGCGGCGTTTGAATCGCCAGCTTACGTCACTCCGGGTGTACGTCCTCCAATTCCTACGCGTTACGACACCACGTGTCTTCGTCTGGGGAATCTGATTGGTAATGTGGCTGTTGTTTATATAACCGAAAAACAGGAAGTCTCATCGCGGCCATTTTCTTGTAGACCGTGATCTAATGGACATCAGACATACTAGAGGGGGCATAAACCACTCTAGAGCTCGGCAATAGAAAACGTGTGTAGAGGATACTTACAGATCAAGAGAGGGAACATCAGGGACCACCCATAGAAGGCTGCGAGTGACCTGTACATCAATGCCCATTTAGGAGGGCTGAGAGGTAAGAGTCCCGGGAGCTCAGCCAGGGATCTGGTTTATCTTCTATCGCACGGCCGTGCACTCACACCATAGAGCTGGTGCTCACCTTCATCCAGTGCATTCAGAATATCTGCCCTGACAGCTGATTTGTGTTTACTATTGGGATTGAACTTCCATTCCGGTTTTTTTGCACAATATTTATATATTTTTGCACATTCGCCTTATGAGTATTATATATTTTGGACTCACTATTCACTATTTGAGTATATATATATTTATATTTGGACTCACTATTCTCTTTGCATTTAATACTATATGCTGATTATTTGTCAGCTCTTACATTTATCTTGTTTATGTGATATCACTATTCCATTAGTGTGATATGTTGCGCAGAATCACCATTTATTTATATTTCTGTCCCTAGACATCCTCTGTAACTCAAAACATGCAACCTGTAGAATTTCTTAAACGTTGCCTATGGAGATTTTAAAGGGTAAAAGTTTGTCGCCATTCCATGAGCGGACGCAATTTTGAAGCGTGACATGTTCGGTATCAATTTACTCGGCGTAACACTATCTTTCACAATTTAAAAAAAATTTAACGCGAAAAAAAAAAAAAAATAAGTTTGGCCGCGGAACCCCTGCTTTAAGTCAAGATGAAGAAAGGAGCAACACTAATGCCGCATTCTAAAAAATGACGTTTTTTTTAATGTCATTAAAAACGATCCTGTGTGGGCTTCAGAGCATTTTTCGGGTTCTAAAAAATGGCCAAATTTGTTTTCGAACATACTCTATTTTTTTCACGACGTTTTTAACGTTGTCGTTTTTAAGGTTGTAAAAAATGATCGTGTGTGGGCTTTAACAAGGTGAAAAATCTGCGCATGCTCAGAAGCAAGTTATGAGACAGGAGCGCTCGTTCTGGTAAAACTACCGTTTGAAATGGAGTAAGCACATTCATCACGCTGTAACAGACAGAAAAGCGCAAATCGTCTTTTACTAACACGAAATCAGCTAAAAGGGTGACGTTATCTGAATGGAACTTCCCCTTTATAGTGCCGTCGTACATCACGGCGCTTTGCTAGAGCATTTTTTTTCCACGATCATGTGTAGGCAAGGCCGTATTAATGATCGGGTTGAAAAAAACATGTTTTTTTCTAGACCCTTAAAAACGTAATTTTTTAGAACCCGAAAAACGGTCGTGTGTACACGGCATTAGAGAAAGACCAAGGAGATTATCCTTAAAGACAACATTATTTGGAAGTAGTTTACATAGCAAACCTGAGAAAGTCAAGAGTTGCCATCTGCATTCACACCTGAGCAGCGCGATCAGGCTCCATTCACACTTCATTAATTGGATTCACGGGCAGAATCAACACGATTGTAAATCACATGCCGATTGTCTTGTAGAAAACCTTTCAAAATTGAGCAAAGCTTGTTGCCCGAAAAAGGATTAGGTGCTTTATTTTGGTTGACAAAGGCGTGTAGGGCAGCCCATTTCAGTGAACGGACTGGCCCGCTATAACACGCAAAATCACATGCAAATCGCTGAACATAATCATGAGTGGGAATTCCAATTACACACAGTTACGAAGGTGTGAATAGAGCCTAATGCCGTGTACACACAATCATTTTTCAGCATGAAAAAAACGTTGTTTTTCAAAAACGTCATTTAAAATGATCGTGCTTCACATAATTCTTCAGGTTCTGAAAAACGAAAAAAAAAATAATAATAATTTGAACATGCTGCATTTTTTAACGTAGTTATAAACAATGTCGTTTTTCGGGTTGTAAAAAATGATCGTGTGTGGGCATAAACGGTGTAAAAAAAACGCGCATGCTCAGAAGCAAGTTATGAGACGGGAAGTAAAACTACCATTCATAATGGAGTAAGCACATTCATCACGCTGTAACAGACAGAAAATCGCGAATCGTCTTTTACTAACAAGGAATCAGCTAATACAGCCCCAAGGGAGGCGTCATCCGCATTGGAACTTCCCCTTTATAGCGCCGTCGTACGTGTTGTACGTCACTGCACTTTGTTCATCATTTTTCAAAAACGATGGTGTGTGGGCAACATCGTTTTTAATGATGAAGTTGGAAAAACTTCGTTTTTTGGACATGCTGAAAAACAACGTTTTTTTTTCATGCCCAAAAACGATCGTGTGTACGCGGCATTAGAGAAGAGGATGGCATGGGATCGGGTACACAGGAGCAAATTATCGCAGAACAATGCTGGATTCGCTGGGGGGTATGTTTTGTTTTGTTTTTGGGAACATTACTCTCAACCTAACCCAAGGTAAGAGGGGCTTAAAATAAAAAGCCAGTGAGGCCCGGAGCAGAAGACAGAAGCTGCAATAGGCGGAGGGCCGGCCATGACAGGGTTAACAGAAAACCCTTGCCTGGTCGATGGGAGTGGTCAGGAGAGGGCAGTGTGGAGGGGAGGAGAGGTTATAAATTCCTCCTCCCCTCGTTCCCGGGTTAACACACATGGGAAGAAAGGTTTCCCACCCACCCTCCCTTTGTTTTATTTTGGTGACGGGTTTTGTTTGCTGGTATGGTAATTGTAAGCTATGCGATAGTTGGTTTGTTTTGGGTGCTTTCCTTGTTTTTGTCTCTCCATTACAGGTGCGAAGTTACGATGTCGTGGCGGTGGCGGGTGTTTGGACTTTGCAGGAGAAGAAATTACCCCAAAGATGGATGCCATTACCCAGAGGGGGTATGGGTTCTGAAGCGGGTGTTAGTTGCCAGTTTACCAAGTGTAGCTGGGAGGTTGGTTAATGGGGGCACTGCGGTCAGTGTTCGTCTCTGAGCCAGCTTGAGGCCTATGACCAGAGGTTAGGTACCTCAGTGCCCAAAATGTTAGAATGGTTACAAGTAGTGTTAATGGTGCCTGCAAAGTCCAGCACTAGTAGGGTTAAAACGGTTGTTTTCTCAGGTGTATATATGTATATGTATATATATATATATATATATATATATATATATATATATATATATATATATATATATATAGTAGAGTGGGAGTAAGAGTAAAAGGGGTGGGTCTTAGCAGAAAAGGGCATATTATGTGATACCATAGTCATGAATCATTTAAAAAGTGCACATTTGGTAAAGTCAGACAGATCTACACACTATGGCCCGGATTCACGTAGAAGCGTGCATCTTTGTGCGGGCGTACAGTATCCTATTTACGTTACGCCTCCGCACAAAAAAAAAATTGTGGGGTAGATTCAGGTACCGTTGCGCACTCCTTACGGAGGCGCAGCGTCCCGTTTTTGCCCTGCGCCCCCGCAAATTAACTGCGCTACGCTTCATTCACGAAGCAGTAGCCACGTAATTTGCGTGGGCGCTCCTCAAAAATGCCCGGCGTAAGGGCGCCTAATGTAAATGATCCTGTAGGGGGCGGGAATCATTTAAATTAGGCACTTTCCCGCACCGAGCGTAGCGCGCATGCTCCGTCGGGAAACTTTCCCGAAGTGCATTGCGGAAAATGACGTCGCAAGGACGTCATTTGCTTCAAAGTGAACGTGAATGGCGTCCAGCGCCATTCACGATTCACTTACGCAAACAACGTAAATTTCGCGACGCGGGAACGACGGGTATACGTAGCATTGGCTGCCCCTGCTATTAGCAGGAGCAGCCTTACGCGAAACCCGAAGTGCGCAAACAACTTAAACTGCGTACGCAGGGCTCGCGTAGGGTTGTGAATCGGCGTTAGTATGCAATTTGCATACTATACGCTGACCACTACGGGAATGCCCCCTAGCGGCCAACGTAAGAATGCAGCCTACGATATGACTGGCATAAGAGCCTTATGCTAGTCATATCTTAGGCTGCCGTTGGCGTAACGAGGTTCCTGAATCAGGAGCATTCGTAACGCTGGCGCAAGTAAGCAATTGCGCTGCGTAACTATGGTTACGCAGACGCAATTGCTTCTTGAATCTAGGCCAGTGTTATTAGAACTTCAAGCTCAGGTGTGAAGGGGACCTGGGTGCCTATGTACGAGAGAACTGCCACTTGACCAGGGGGTTGACCTTTGCATAGGCTGAACACAGTTTAATCAATGTGCATGCTTCTGTCTGGAGAGGAGCCAGCAGACACAGAGGACATCAATAGGAAGTGAAACTTTGCACCAAACTTAGGCGGCCATAGATGGAGCTGCGGTTTCCTTACACAACTTGCAAACTGCTGATAACACACGCTCCTTTTCTACAAGCCTATTCCCTCCTGCCTATCCATACAATTAATCCTTCACATAAAGGCTTTCCTTTCAGCTCTGCGTCAGATACATTTGCAAATGTGTTTATGGGCTTTTTAAGTAATGACTGCTTGGGAATTCTAAGCTATTTATTAAACGGCCAAAGTTCTGAGCGTGGGAATTCTCTCTGGAAAACTCCCATGGTGCGGAGATTTTCAAACGTAGCATTGTAACTCTTAGAGTCGATGGACTTCTCCAGAAGCTACTTTTCAGGCTGATAAGATTGTAGTTTTGTACAATACAAGGCACAGCTTGCTGAATGCTAGTTAAAAAAAAAAAAAAAAAAAAAAACAACATCTAGCAATACCAATATTGATTAAAGAAACCCGCTAATTACTAATAATAAAATGCATGTTGACAAGGGGAGTGTAGAGGAGGGCGGGGAGTCTACTGACATCACGACTCCACCCACCGAGCTCCAGACAACAGACCCACCCACAGAATCTGCAGTTTTTCAGTTCTTATAACAGACAGAGGGGAGACATTTGACAGGTAGGGATACATGCAGGAGGCATCTATATCCTTATAGATCAGCACCATGGCAGTAGCTTAGAAAGGATGAGAGTGGGTTTACATCCACTTTAACTCTAACATGACCAGAAGCCACTAACCCCAGATGTGCAGGACAGATTTGTTGGAATAGTGTGTCGCAAAAGTCTGGATCCATGGTCAAAATGTAAATAAAAGTTTTATTACTGTTAAGGCCCCTTTCACACGGCGAACTGTTCAGGACCACCTGTCAGTTTATTCGGCGGACCTGAACGGGCGCTCCATACAAGTCTTTGGAGTGTTGGATGTCAGAGGTTACCACGTCCACCGACATCCAATACGATAAAATCAGACGTATGGCGATATGTCACCATCCACCTATGGCGGATCGGATCGATTGAGATCTGATGAAAACAGACATGCTGACCGTTTTGTCTGATCTCTCCATAGACAAACAGCGGTGCTCGACAAGCCCCTCCCCGCTCAGTCAGCAGAGAGGGACCTGTCAGTCGCTGGCTCAGTGGAGATCGATGGAGAGATCTCCCGCTGAAATGGCGGACGCTGCTGATGGATCCGTCCCCATGTGGAAGGGACCGATAATGCTCAGAGTGACAGCCTTGACCTATGCAACATTTATGTATACGCCGAATACAAGAATGTTAAACATTTGTTAATAAAGCAGAACTAAGGTTGTTACATGCAGAGATCATTTACTCCTTTAGGGCCCTTTCACACGGGCTGTCCAATCAGGTCTGTCTGTCAGTTTTTCAGGCAAATGCCAGCAAGAACCTGCCGCCATCCGATCCTCCAAAAACAGACGGATGGTGGTCCTATTTTACAACTGTCTGGCGGATCGGATGGAAAACAGACACGTGGTCCATTTTCATCTAAATTCCCCATAGAGGAGCGGACACAGACCTGTCGTCCACTTGTTAAGCGGGGATTCGCAGAGCAAACCCCCTGCTGGGCAAGCAGATTCTATTAAGCGGAGGTAACCATGTGAAAGGGGCTTTGGTGTCATGAATGCTCTGGGATGATTCCGACAGACCAGCCATTCTCAACCAGGGTTCCCCCAGAGGCTGATCTGTGATAGATTGACCTCCTATTGGATGGTTCCTGCATAGCTCTGGTGCCAGCGTCTCTTGGCAGAGCCAACATGCCATTATTGATCATTTTAGGTGGTATGAGGATGGCTTTCTTGCTGCCAATGTAAGGTGACCACATTTTCTGACGCATTTGACCCTGCCCATCTGGGCTTAATCATAGACCTCTATAACCAATCTCCAGTGGAGGCGGCAAACCGTAGAAGCTGTGCCAAAAAGAGTCAGGAAAAGGCGGACTAACGACCAGCATTCTTGCCATGGTCTTCCTGCAGCTGATCTTTCCCCATTACTGAAGTACCATGTCTTGTTCTGCATTTTGATAGTGGCAGGGCTTTGCTTCCTCACTTCAGAACCTCCAGCAAGGTGGACAGTGAGCAGCACACTAGTAAAACACCAAATCTTACTTCTAAGGCCCCGTACACACGACCGAGGAACTCGAAGTGCCAAACACATCGAGTTCCTCGTCGAGTTCAGTGTTGAAGCTGCCGAGGATCTCGGCGGGCCGACTTTTCCCATTGACTAACGAGAAAATAGAGAACATGTTCTCTATTTGGCCCGACGAGTTCCTCGTCGGCTTCCTCGCTGAAAAGTGTACAGACGACCGAGTTTCTCGGCAGAATACGGCTCGGACCGAGTTTCTGTCTGAATTCTGCCGAGAAACTCGCTCGTGTGTATGGGGCCTGAGACTATCAGTCAAGAGGCAGCAGTCCTTTTGATGATCTCACACTGGAGATACACAGCTATGAGGTTGCAGGCACGGCCGCACGGGAGTGATAGGCACCCTCATACCATTTTTCAGAAGGAATTATAAACAAAAAAAAAAAAAGGTAAATCAGTGGAATGCCTTTGTGCAATACTTCTAGTTTTTATCACAAAGCAAATCTTTACTTTTTGAGATATATGTCCCACTTTCACGCTAATGCCTTGGGGCGCCAGGCACCACATAACTTTGCTTTACGCCATAAAAAAAAAAAAAAAAAAAAGTGAATTTAGATTCAATGTTCCTCTAGTTACCATTTCTACTGCTCTCTTAAAATGGGCCGTTGAAATCCCATATGTTCCCTTGTCTGTCAGATCTGATCATTACGTTCTGCTAAAGACTGGGTCACCGATCTCGGAGAAGTGTTAGCCCGGGGAACCTGATCGGTATGTGTTTTGATAAACTATACTAGTTACGAGGATAAAACCAGACATGAAAAACAAGGAAAAGTGACGGTCATGTCACCATAAAAGGAACTGTCAGTACAACTCAAAGAGCAAACAAACTGCACTGCCTGGCTGAGGACGTCCTATGAGCTCCGCTGTGCCACATGCAGATTGTGTGCCATTCACCTCTGAACACAAAGTTCACTCTGGCCTTCAGTAACGTGAACAGCAACCAACCAGTTTTCCTGCCTTTTATAGGTTTGCTGCAACTTGGATTTTGTTACATTATATACAATTTTGTTACATTAGATACTATTTTGTTACATTAGATACTATTTTGTTACATTAGATACTATTTTGTTACATTAGATACTATTTTGTTACATTAGATACTTCACATAGGCATCACAGCTTTTTATTTCACACTTGTATAATTGGAAGAGACGTATTGTGGTGCATTAGGTCACAGAAACATTCCACTAATCTTTATACAGAAGCTCCTAATACTGCAGTAACCTATAGCAACCAATTAGGATCCATTCCAAAAACTACTCATCATCGCTAGGAAGAACAAAATACTCCACACTGGTAACCTTTTGGTCACTGCCTCGTTGATGGAAAGGTTCCACCTAGGGAGTGACACCCGCTTGTCAAGCCAGTGAGTGAGCAATACTGTAAATAGGCGAGTATTTCACTGTCCTGTACAATATACTAGTGACGAAACGCATAGGGTGGGACTTGGGACGTCATCACGATGGATGCCGCCACCATTTTGCTGCGGTGTAATTTGCATTTCTCTGTTTCAATGCGATTTTAAAGTGATTTTAACCGTTTGCCGACTGCCTATATGTCAGCAGAATGGCACGGGCAGGCAAAGCAATGTGCAGGTACGTTGCTTTGAATCTGCCGCCTAGATGTCCCGCGATCGTGTCACGGAAAGGCAGAACGGGGGGGGGGTGACTTTGTAAACAAGGCATTTCCCTGTTCTGCCTTGTGACAGGACACTGATCTTCTGCTCCCTGTAATTGGGAGCAGAAATTAATGTGTGTCACAGGTAGCCCAGCCTCCCCACAGTTAGAATCAGTCTTTAGGACACACTTAACCCCCTTAATCGCTACTGGTTAACCCCTTCACTGTCAGTGTCATTTACACAGTAATCAATGCATTTTTTTAGCACTGACCACTGTATAAAATGACAATGGTCCCAAAATAGTGTCAAAAGTGTCCGCCGCAATATCACAGTCACGATAAAAATCGCTGTTCACCACCATTACAAGTAAAAAAAAAAAAAAAAATGCTATAAAACTATCACCTATTTTGTAGACGCCATAACTTTTGCACAAACCAATCAATATAAGCTTATTGTGTTTTTTTTTTTTTTTTTTACCAAAAATATGTAGAAGAATACATGTCAGCCTAAACTAAGGAAAAGATTTGACAATTGTTAGTTTTTTTTTTTTATTTATAAAATCGCCAAAAATAAAAACCACAGAGGTGATCAAATACCACCTAACGAATGCTCCATTTGTGGGGGAAAAAAAGGGACATCAATTTTGTTTGGGTACGGTGCCGCAAGGGTAAATCCTGTCCTGGGGCTGAAGTGGTTAAATGCCAAGGCTGGAGAGTGTGGGAGTCTATAGGGAGACATTTTAAAGGTGCACCACTATATAACTTGAGGGTCAACGTTGTCCGGTAAGAGATTTTTTTTTTTTTTAGAGCCCTTTCACACTGGGGCAGTAGCGGTAAAGTGCTGCTAGTTTTAGCAGCGCTTTACCGCTGTTATAGTGGTGCTTTCAGCCGCTAGCGGAGCGCTTTTAACCCCCCGCAAGCTTCCGTTTTTACGGTGCTGCCAAAGCGCTTTTCAATGGGCAGGGGCGTTTTGGAAGCGGCGTATACAGCGCTCCCGCACCGCCCCAAAGATGCTGCTTGCAGAACTTTTTTTTTTCCCATCCTGTAAGTGCACCACCCCCAGTGTGAAACCACTTGGGCTTTCACACTGGGGTGGCTTGAGAGGCGTTTTACAGGCGCCATTTTTAGCGCCAAAATGTCTGAAAAAGGGCCCCAGTGTGAAAGGGGTCTTGCTGTGGTGCTGTGTGGATTTTTCTAGACAATGAGGAAGGTGTTAGAACTTTTTCTCTGGACATTTAGGCTCCATGTACACGGGACGTTTTTACAACATCTCCACGACTTAACTTGACAGATGCGATTCGGCACTGCGTCGCTTTAAAGCGGAGGTTCACCCTAAAACATCTATATACCATTACATGCAGCATACTTGCGTCAGCTACAGTATGCTGGTATTTTTATTTTTTTTATCGCTGTACTTACCATTATATAGTTCATTTTCTTTTCTTCCTCCCGCGGGGAATAGGCGTTCCTATGAAGCAGCGTAGATGATTGACGTGCGAAAAAGGCGTGTCACGCGTTCTGAAAATAGCCGATCTGGGACACGGCGCCTGCGCAGTCAGCTCTGCACGGCTCCTAGTCTGTGCGCAGGCGCCGTATGGCGCCGTGTCCCAGGTCGGCTATTTTCGGAACGCTAGACGCACCTTTTCGGCACGTCAATCATCTATGCCACTTCATAGGAACGCCTATTCACCGCGGGAGGAAGAAAATAAAATTAACTATATAACTGTATGTACAGCGATAAAAAAATAAATAAAAAATACCAGCATACTGTAGCCGACGCAAGTATGCTGCATGTAATGGTACATAGATGTTTTTTAGGGTGAATCTCCGCTTTAACTGACAATTGCGCGGTCATGCGACGTGGCTCCCAAACAAAATCGGCGTCCTTTTTTCCCCACAAAAAGAGCTTTCTTTTGGTGGTATTTGATCACCTCTGCGGTTTTTAGTTTTTGTGCTATAAACAAAAACAGAGCGACAATTTTGAAAATGTTTTATATTTTTTACTTTTTTACCATAATAAATATCCCTAAAAATATATAAAAAAACATATTTTTTCCTCAGTTTAGGCCGATACGTATTTTTCTACATATTTTTGGTAAAAAAACAAAAAAATAATCGCAATAAGCATTTATTGATTGGTTTGCGCAAAAGTTATAGCATTTACAAAATAGGGGATGGTTTTATGGCATTTTTATTAATATTTTTTTTTTTTTACTAGTAACGTCGATCAGCGATTTTTTTCGGTACTGCGACATTATGGCGGACACTTCGGACACATTTTTAGGACCATTGGCATTTTTATAGCGATCAGTGCTATAAAAATGCATTGATTACTACAAAAATGCCACTGGCAGGGAAGGGGTTAACACTAGGGGGCAAGGAAGGGGTTAAGTATGTTCCCTGGGTGTGTTCTAACTGTAGGGGGGGTGGCCTCAATATGGGAAATGACTGATCGCTGTTCATACATTGTATGAACAGACGGTCAGGCATTTCTCCCCCTGACAGGACCGGGAGCTGTGTGTTTACACACACAGCTCCCGGTTCTCGCTCTAACGGGCGATCGCGGTTGCCCGGCGGCGATCGCGCCCGCCAGGCGCGCACGTGAGTCAGGCGCTGGTCGGCAAGCAGTTAAAACATCCGTTTTGCCGAGTTTACCAGCGTCTTGGGCGTTTGCATTTTATTTTTTCTTAAATGAAAAACACCTATAAAACGAAACGCGAGTTACCTTAAAAAAAAAAAAGGCCTATAAAAATGCAACGGCCTAAAAATGACAATAAACAAACCTGTGTACATAGGATAACATTGAATGAGTTCAGTGGCAGTTGAAAAGTGCCCAACTGCCTCTGAATGTCCGTTTAGCAGCAGCAGTGTAGTTCTAAGAGCCCTTTCACACTGGGGCAGTGGGGGGGGGGGGGGGGGCGGGGGAAAAGCGCCGCCATTTTTAACAGAATGTTACCTTTGTTTTTGCGGCGCGTTTTTAACCCCTGCTAGCAGCGCAAAAAGGGTTTAAAGCGCTGTTGCGTTTTGCTGGCGGTTCGGCGGGGCTGCCCATTGATTTCAATGGGCAGGGGCGCTTTAGGAGCGGTGTATTCATCGCTCCTACGGCGCCTCAAAGATGCGGCTAGCGAGACCTTTTTTTTTAGCGTCCTGCCAGCGCACCGCTCCGGTGTGAGAGCCCTCGGGGCTCGCTCTTTCAGGGCGCTTTGCAGGTGCTATTTTTGTAGCGCCTGAAAAGCGCCTCAGTGTGAAAGGGGTCTCATATGGACATTTTAGTTACCGTACTTGTTTAATATTAGTAATAGCATTATAATAATTATTAATATACAATTAATACTATAAGAATAATCATAACGATAGTAATACCTATACGCAAAAAAAGCGTACAATAACAATTAACCATATATAAATCGTCCTAATAATTGATTAAAAAAAAAAAAACCTATATTATATAATAAATAATTCTACTACTACCAATAATGATAGTAATATCTATATAATATAACAATAACAACAACAACAACTATATAATTTATAAATAATTATACTACTACTACAAATGATAACTACAGTATATAATAAATATGACATAATACTAATAAGCACAGCGCCCCAAGTATATAGCTTCCCATGCCCCATACACGTGAGCCCCGAATCAGTGATCACTGAAATCTGGTTGCTAGGGGTTACCACCAATGGACTCATTCATTGAAGCAATGACCTGCGACGTGCCGTATCCCATGGCAATGAAAGCCAGCGCAGCCTAGGAGCGGTTGCCATGGGTTGCATCGCTCCGCTCTCCCCCTTTGCTGAGACTCATTCATTGAAGCAATGACCTGCAAAGTGCCGTATCCCATGGCAATGAAAAGCAGCGCAGCCTAGGAGCGGTTGCCATGGGTTGCATCGCTCCGCTCTCCCCCTTTGCTGGGACTCAGCACACAGAATGGAGCAGAACTTTTAATGACCATGACACAGGCAGCAATGTAAACAAAGCCAGCAGGGGGGAGGACAGTGTGGACACTCACCAGAGAGTACTTGTGGTTGGACGCCTGGTGTTTCCTGGCTTTCTTGCCATACCAGAAGCGAGACATCTCCCTGCCCTCCTCCTCCTCAGTGCCTGGCACCACAGCTGCCCCTACACATCACCATCTCTGCCTGCCATCAGCTCCCCTCCTCTCACACACACACTGCTCTCCTCTGACACACACTACCCTCACCTCTCATCCCCCACTCCTAACAGACAGAGCATCTGGCCAATGAGGAGCAAGCCTGGCTCAGGGAGGGGCGGGGCTGGCAGCAGAGTTTGGTTGCACTGCAGATGACTCAGTAAAACACAATTGCCATTTAAAGGCACAGTACACAGAGAAATGCTGCAGTGTGCTGGATGGAGAAGAGATCTGCCAACATCATTTGGGGACTGGAGCGAACCAGAAAGGAATTAGTAGCTGGGCAATCAATGCCATGGTTATTATTACTGCAGAATTGCTGAAATAGAGAGAGTCAGATGCAAAGGCACCTTGGAGGGTTTTTTATTTTTTTCAATTTAACATAAAAAGTGTACCTGTCACCATTAACAACCATTCTGCTCAATGCAACACTCCCATGATTTAGCATTCATTTGTCTCTGAGGTTTATGGCACCTCGTGCCTCTCCGCTGTATGTAGCTAGAGATGATCAGCATAAGACCCATAGGATGCAATGCATGTACAAGGCTTGTTCACCAAAAAAAAAAAAAAAGAAAGGGGGTTCAAATATCACACACACACTGAAGAACTTCCTCCCCGAAAAAAATAAAAAAAATAAAGAAAAGTGCACTCATTACTTCACTTCTCCTTCAGATGACACAAGGAATGCGATTGGTTATCTGAGTTGCAATGCTATGTGCCTGGCCGTCTGCAACTTAAAGCGGAGGTCCACCCAAAAATGGAACTTCCGCTTTTCAGGAAACCTCCCCCTCTCCGGTGTCACATTTGGCCCCTTTCAGGGGGGGGGGGGGGGAGGGAGCAGATACCTGTATAATACAGGCAATTTGCTTTTACTTCCAGGCATAAATCACTGCGGTGACCTACGCCACGTCCGGCACCTACTCTGAACCCCCCCCCCCCCCCGCTGTCTTCTGGGAGACACACAGGTCCCAAAAGACAGCAGGGACCAGTGGGATCGCGCAAGTCGCACATGCGTAATAGGGAACCAGGAAGTAAAGCTGCAGTCATTTCTAGGCAGTTACGTTAAGAGGCTTTTTTTTGGAAAGCAAAAAAAAAAAAAAATGAAAAAAAGAGTTCAGACGCTGAGTTTAGAGGCATTTAAAGTGCCAAGCTCTTTCAAACGCGGCTAAACGCTGTAACTTGCGTTTAGCCGCGTTTCGTTTACGGGCGTTTTTAAATTTTTGGCTATTTTTGGCTATTGTCGCAAACGCGGCAAAACACTGCTAAACACGGCATGTAAACGTGGCAAAACAGAAGTTTTGAACGTGGGTTACTATCTGTCAAGTTTAATCATTCAGGAGAGGTTGTAAGAACGCCCCGTGTACATAAAGGCCCAGATTCACAGAGAGCAAGGCGCACATTACGCCACCGTAGAGCAAACAATGTACGCCACGCCAACGTAGCGCGGAGAGGCAAGCATTGCATTCAGCAAGCCAGTGCTCCCAACGCTGCGCCAGAGTGGCGTAGGTTTCGAAGGGGCACGCCGGCGTAGGTGGAAGTGGGCGTGATCCCATGCAAATGATGGGCCGAGCGCCAGACAGGTACGTATCACGAACTGCGCCGTGACGTGGACGCATACACAGCACCCCCCTGCGCCTGCTCACAACCACGCCGGCACAACTGCCTAAGCTACGTCGGATCACCACGTACGCCATGAACATAACGTACACCCAGCCAGACACACGTCCCAACGCACAATACGCTGGCTTGTGTTCCCTGGTGCAGACCTGTGCATGTCTGTTGCCGGGTTGCACCTCATGTATGGGGAATAACTTTACACCGGACGTACAACTTACGCGCATCTCGTGTACCATGCGCCGGGCACACGCACGTTCGTGAATCGGCGTATTGCCCTCATTTGCATGTTTGAATGGCTAATCAATGGGAGCAGCACCATGCGTCCAGCCCATATGTGCGCCCACCCTACGCCGGCGCGTGCAAGATACGACGGCTGGGTGTAGCCTATTTTTAGGCGCATTTTGGTTGGTGGGTCTGCCGCACACATACGCCGGCGCATATTGGCACTTACGTCGGCGTAACGTGTTATACGTCGGCGTAAGTGCTTTGTGAATCTGGGCCGAAGTCTTTGTAGAGAAGATGATGGCATGGGATCGGGTACACAGAAGCAGATTATCGCAGAACAATGCTGGATTCGCTGGGGGTGTATGTCTTGTTTTGTTTTTGGGAACATTACCCTCAACCTAACCCAAGGTAAGAGGGGCTTAAAATAAAAAGCCGGAATGGTAAAGTCAGACAGATCTACACATTATGAATGTACCGGATCACAATGACAGCCAGGTGACTAACATTTCCTGAAGGAGAGGTTATTAGAGGCAGCCTCTATTTTTTATCCTCGCAGGTTTCCTCCGAGGACCCGTGTGCATTATATATAAAATACTCCTCCGAGACCGTTCATGTTTCTGGGCAACACACGTGTCACTACTGACTTCCGACTCTCAAAACTAAATGGCTGGAATAATAGTGACAGATACAAAAGGGTTAAACAAGCCACCTTGAGGGTTTTTTATATATATTTCAATGTAAAGGGTACCTGTCACTTGACACACATTAAGAATAGATCTCTTGTTGTCTGCAACACCCCCTCCCATGATTGCACATACATTTGTATAATCACTGAGATCTGTAGCACCTCATACCTCTCTGCTTTATGTAGTTCGAGATGCTCAGCATTGAAGCCTCAGATTCAGATATAGGGCTCATTCACATAAGCATATGCCATTTAGACAGGATGCTGCTGCCCGTACACTATACCCAATGTTCATGCCAACGTTTATGTAGCACCCTCTACCATTAGGTAGGTACTAGGGGGCATATTCTGAAAGATCTGAGGCGGCGGAACGTATGTCCTTTACGTTACGCCGCCACAAGTTTAAGTGGCAAGTGCCTGATTCCCAAACCACTTACCTGTAAACTTGCGGCGGCGTCGCGTAAAGTCCACCCGCGCAAGCCCTCCTAATTCAAATGATCCTGATAGGGGGCGTGGATCATTTAAATTAGGCGCGCTCCCGCGCCGATCGTAATGCGCATGCTCCGTCGGGTAAATTACCTGACGTGCATTGCGCTAAATGACGTCTCACGGACGTCATTTGTTTTGACTGTAACGTAAATGGCGTCCAGCGCCATTCACGGACGACTTACGCAAACGACGTTAAATTTTCAAATTTCGACGCGGGATCGACGGCCATACTTAACATTGAGTACGCCACCTAGGGGGCATCTTTACGCCGCGTATCGCTTATGGAAACTACGTTAAAACACTACGGCGGGCAAGCGTACGTTAGAGAATCGGCGTGACTAGTCACTTGCATATTCTACGCTGACCGCCACCTAGCGGTCAGCGTAAATATTGCAGCCTAAGAATAACGGCGCAGGCCGTCGTATCTTAGGCATGTTTAAGTGTATCTCAGTTTGAGAATACACTTAAACATAGGATCGGACTGCTGATACGCCGGCGTAAATTATTTGAGAATATGGCCCCAGATGTGTAGTGGTTGTAGGGGTTGTAAATGTAAAACATTTTTTTCCTAAATAGCTTCCTTTACCTTAGTGCAGTCCTCCTTCACTTACCTCATCCTTCCATTTTATTTTGAAATGTCCTTATTTCTTCTGAAAAATCCTCACTTCCTGTTCTTCTGTCTGTAACTACACACAGTAATGCGAGGCTTTCTCCCTGGTGTGGAGTGTCGTGCTTGCCCCTTCCCTTGGGCCTCCTTCAGAGAATGTTCTGGAAGAGGGGCAGGGCTGAGAGTTGGCGTGACATGGAGTACATGTGAGGAGCCCTGACCAATCCCCAACTAGGATTGGCAGGGGGTAGGCCTCTTACATATTCTCAAAGTCATCCTGCTGGGGGGGGGGTTGACGGCTGGGTGAACTGAAATATGGAGTGCTAGACTGCATGCTGGAGAAACATCCCCATCTGGGGGGGGGGGGGTGGAGCTGGGAGGGAGCCTCTCCTTACACGGTCATGGAGAGGTGTCCTGGAACAGGAGTTGGAGGAACAGTTGGTCCGCACGATCCGGGTAAATCCTTCAAGAAGGACTCAGCACAGGAGATGGTGAGTGAAGCACAGTGGAGATCTGGAAGAGGCATGCCAGGGGAGCTGGGTGCAGAACCAATAGGGAGACTATGGGGTTTGGTGTCAAGTCGCTGCAGTCTGAGGACTTGCAAGTCGGGCTTGCTGGGATCAGTAGTCCATCGTCAAGTATGCTTTATTAATCAAATGTTTAGGGCCATCAAGAAGGGGTACTGCAGGCTCCTGGCCTATGATTCATCAAGAGAAGTTTCAGTTAGGAATTATTCAGAGGCCTAGTCTTCTCAAGATGGTGGGACAGGATGATTAATGCTGTGACAGGGAAGTGTTGTGCAGGAGGAGAAGTGTCCTGGAGGTAGAAGGAGGAGAAGTGTCCTGGAGGTAGACGTCTGCAGGGAGAGTGCAGAGGCGGGAGAAGTTCTGAGGTGAAAAAGTCTGTCAAGGTTAGAGTCCACCATTTTTTGTTCTGAGAAGATAAGGAGTAACTATTTGCCAATGTGAAGCCGGATCAGCAACCCAAATAAAACAACAAAACAAAGCAAAAGACTTTTCATTGTCTACAAGTGTGACGTATGGATGTCTGGCAGCAGGGTGAATATGCATGGATGTTAGTAACTAGTGGCAACACACTGCTACATTTACATGAGCACATGGACCATACTGGCCACCACCGTTATGTAGCCAGCATTATCACCGCTGGTCATGCACTATTGTCTGTATCTCCCGAAGAATGTCATTAAAGTGGAGGTTCACCCTCAAAAAAAATTCTGACATCACATGGAGTCGAGCCATCCTACCGACAGAATGCCGGTGTTTTTTTTTTTTTCTGAGCACATACCTCGTTATCACGATTTTCACTCCCCGGCAATCCCGCGCAGGCCGGTCGCTATAAAGGCAGGCAAACCAAGCAATTGCTTGGTGCCCCAAGCTGGCCTGGGGCCCCAAAAAGGGCTGCAGACGCCTGAGCACTCTATAGAGAGCCTGCAGCACTGCTGTCTTGAGTTGTCACTTCCCCTTCTCTGTAGCGTGGCTGAGCTCCTCTTCCTTCCTCCTGTCAGTCCGGACTCTGGCTGGAATTCAGTTTCCTGTTCCTGGCCGGACTGACAGGAAGTGCACACTGAGTGCTCACTTCCTTTCAGTCCGGCCGGGAACAGGAAACTGAATCTCCTTCCACATGGTATGGACCCAGTAGGGGGCGTAAAAATAATATAGGGAGGGAGGGGGGAGTAAAAAGAACATGGGAGACTTTGCGTGCGTGCATGTGGAGGGGGGGGGGGTTGGTGGGGCCTCCATGTCTATTTTGCTTGGGGCCCCCAAATTCCTTCAAACGGCCCTGATCCCGCCAGACTGGGCCTTCCCAAGCACTGCCTGTGATTGACAGGCTTCCGAACGGCGCATACTGCGCGTCACAGGTTGCCGACAGAACCCGAACGTCGGTGCGCAGGCGCCGTATAGAGCCGCACCGGCGTTCAGGTTTTTTCGGCAACCTGTGACGCGCAGTATGCGCCGTTCGGAAGCCTGTCAATCGCAGGCAGTGCTTGGGAACGCCCAGTCCCGCGGGATTGCCGGGGGGTGAAAATCGTGATAACGAGGTATGTGCTGAGAAAAAAAACAAAAAAACACTGGCATTCTGTCGGTAGGATGGCTCGACTCCATGTGATGTCTGAACCTCCACTTTAATATAGCAGCAGCACGTGTGCAGAATGTCCGCAGACGATTCTGAAAGACTGAAAGCCGAGGTCACTTTGCACATGTTTCATCAGCATAGAAAGGACTTATGCTGGCTATAAATTAATCGAATCTTGGCCGCTTCAACAGGGACCAGCTGAGATCCTATCCATGTATGGGCAGGCTGGTTGCACTTTAGTTGATCCATCTATTGATTTCAGTACAACCAGTATGTCCGATTTCCCCACCCCCCATGCGATCACTATTGGCAGCTATTGCCCACAGCAGTAATCATTGTGTTCCGCTGGCAGGGAAGGTTCCCCCGTCGGCAGAACACAATAGTGTTGCAGGAGGGATTTTCCCATCTACATTGAATGTGTTGATGGGCAATTGAGAGGCACCTCTTGTGGCAGTGACTTTCCCCAGAAGATGATCAGTTTTGACACACAAAAAGCCATTTACATGCGTCTTAATGCGGTTCTGCAAAGTCATCACCAAACGAACTGCAAATGCAAATTTTTCTAGATTTGGTAATCAAAGTTCAACATTTGTAATGTAAACCGTTCTGAACATCGGGTAGATAAATGTACGCAGAAAACCACAGTTTATATTCAGACCTGTTCAAATGTTTGCTTTATGGACCTGAACGCTATTGTGCATGAGGCCCAAAAATGGCGCATGTACAATCCGAGGTGTGTCCAATGCCAATAAAAGCATTGTTAGAAATCAATGCTGTACGAAGATCTAGATATATAAAAAGAGGTCTGTTCCCTGCTCCTAGGAAGACTTTCAGATGGCCCTTGCCCATGATTGGCACCCGTACCCAGTGCCAGTGCTCTTCAACATCTATCTCCGCCCACTCCTCATAATTATCAGCAAACATGACCTGCTCCATCATTCTTACTCGGACGACACTCAACTTTATCTCCGCATCACCAACAAAAAAGACCAATATCATGGATTGGAAAAATGTCTGAGGCCCCGTACACACGACCGAGAAACTCGACGGGCAAAACACATCGTTTTTCCCGTTGAGTTCCTTGTTCGGCTGTCAGAAAACTCGTCGAGTTGCCCAACTCGGAAATAGAGAACATGCTCTCTATTTGGCTCGACAAGTTTCCTGACGGGTTTCTCGGCGAAAAGTGTACACACGTTTCGGTTTCTCGGCAGAATATGTCTCCCATCGAGTTTCTTGCTGGATTCTGCCGAGAAACTCGGTCGTGTGTACGGGGCCTGACATTGATGGATAACTGGATGACAGAGAGCTCCCTCAAACTCAATGGATCCAAAACAGAACTGCTCCTTCTACACGCAAACCGGAAGACTAATTCTAGGACGACTTGGGTTCCTCCCACCATCTTTGGACAAACCATCACCCCTAGCAATAAAGTAAAAAGTCTTGGCGTTATCTTTGACTCAGACATGACTATAGACGCACAAATAGGATCGGTAGTCAGCGGATCTCACTATCTTCTCTGCTTGCTGCGCAGACTCATCCCCTTCACCCCAAAAGAAGACACAGCAGTAGTAGTGGGAACACTCATCAATTCCAGACTCGACTACGTAAACTCCCTCTACCTAGGGCTACCGAAATACCAGATGGCTCGTCTACAATTGGTCCAGAACACAGTAGCCAGACTGGTAGCGGGTAAGAAAACGTGGGAAACAATCTCCACGGCCATGAGGACCCTCCACTGGCTAGCCATAAAGGATCGGGTGACATTCAAGACCCTCTGCCTCACCCACAAATGGACGCAAGGAATCGCACCGCAATACCTATGTGAGAAAATAAAGCACTATACCCCAAGTCGGGTCCTCCGATCAGGGCCGTCTTTACCACAGGGCAAATGGGGCAGCTGCCCAGGGCCCTGTCACTGTTGGGGGCCCAAAGAAACCCCCTTTAAAAAAAAAAAAAAAAAAAAAAAAACTTTTTTTTTTTTTTTTTAGGGGTCCGGATGTCCCCAGGGGCCCGGAGGCCCCCATGGCCCCAGATGGCAACCCCCCTTTTTTTATTTATTTTTAAATAAAAAAAATATATTTTTTTAATATATTTTATTTTTTATTAAAGGGCCAATTTTTTTCAGTTTTTTTTTCAAAGGGACAATTTTTTTTAGGGGTTCCCAGGGGCCCGGAGGCCCCCAGGGCCCCAGATGGCAACCCCCCTTTTTTTATTTATTTTTAAATAAAAAATATATGTATTTTTAATATATTTTATTTTATTTTTTATTAAAGGGACAATTTTTTTAGAGGTTTTTTTTTCAAAGGGACAATTTTTTTTAGGGGTTCCCAGGGGCCTGGAGGCCCTCAGGGCCCCAGATGGCAACCCCCCTTTTTTTATTTATTTTTAAATAAAAAAAATATTTTTTTAATATATTTTATTTTATTTTTTATTAAAGGGCCAGTTTTTTTTAGAGTTTTCTTTTCACAGGGACAATTTTTTTAGGGGTTCCCAGGGGCCCAGAGGCCCCCAGGGCCCCAGATGGCAACCCCCTTTTTTTATTTATTTTTAAATAAAAAAAATATTTTTTTTTAATATATTTTTATTTTATTTTTTATTAAAGAACCAATTTTTTTTTAGAGGTTTGGGGGTCCCCAGGGGCCCGTAGTTCCCCAGGGCCCTGGGATGACAACCCCCCTTTTTTTATAAAAAAAATATTTTTTTTATATATTTCTTTATTTCTTTTATTTTTTATATATATATATATTATATATATATATAATATATTATTATTATTATTATTATTATTATTATTATTATTAAAGGTTTCAGAGGTCCCCAGGGCCCCGGATGGCAACCCCCCTTTGTGTATAATTTTTTTTCATATTATTTTATTTCTTTTTTTTCTTTTTATTTATTTTTTATATTTTTTATTAAAGGGCTCAGAGGTCCCCAGGGCCCCATGTGGCAAACACCCTTTTTTATTTTTTTTATAAATGTTTATTTTTTTATTTTTGTTTATATATATATTTTTTTATTATTAAAGGGCCCAGAGGTCCCCATGGCCCTGGATGGCAACCCCCCCCTTTTTTTTTATAAATGTTTCTTTTTTTATATATATTTTTTTATTTTTTATTAAAGGGCCCAGAGGTCCCGGATGGCAACCCCCTTTTTTTGTAATT
The DNA here is from genome assembly GCF_905171775.1 of Rana temporaria. Classification (NCBI taxonomy): domain Eukaryota; kingdom Metazoa; phylum Chordata; class Amphibia; order Anura; family Ranidae; genus Rana; species Rana temporaria. The sequence goes on along the minus strand of NC_053493.1, from coordinate 373,626,489 downwards.
TATTTTTATAAAAAAAAAATTATTAAAGGGCCCAGAGGTCCCCAGGGCCCCAGATGGCAACCCCCTTTTTTAAAAAAAATATATATATATTTTATATATATTTTTTATTTCTTTTTATTAAAGGTCTCAGAGGTCCCCAGGGCCCCGGATGGCTACACCCCTTTTTTATATTTTACTTTATTTAAAAAAAAAGAATTTGTAAAGGGCCCCCGCTTCTAAATTTGCGGCAGCCCCCCCCTGCTTCTCAATTTTAGGTGGCAGCACCCCCCCCCCCGGTTCTCTGCTCCAGGGGGCCCATGCCTGAAGCTGTGTAAGTGGCCCCATAATTCCTGATCCCTGCCGCCCATTAAGCCCCTGTGCTGCCCACAAATCAGGCTGAAAATCATCAGCGGCACGCAGCCAGTGACAGTACTGCTTACCTTCCCAGTGTTTTAAAATGTACAGCACCCCTGGCTTCCCTTTAGAATGTGATTTTATAACATCCCCAGTTTGCTCTTCCCGAGGCTGACTTCTTCATGTCCTGCTCCTCAAGGTATGTCACTGTTTGCTATTCTATATTGTAAATAGAAGTTTTCTGTAGAGTGTGCCCAAAGTCTTTATAATATTTGATGATTCACTGCAGGTCTGGTCAGTGTTTTAAAAAGTTCCTCTATTTTACACATGGCATGGCATGGGGGTTACAGCACCGTCTGTCCATTCTGCCTTAGCACCATGGGACCCCATGCCATGCCATGTGTAAAATTGAGGAACTCTTTAAATCACAGACCAGACCTGCAGTCCAGGCTGAGTAAGGCCTCAGAGCACATGGCATTACTGTCTGTATTTAACTGCTTGATGGGCTTATTTTGGGCCTGGCTGGTTCACATGTATGTGTTTTGAATGGGCCGCCATGCCTGCGTTTCCTGCAAAGAAAAGCGCATGCCTCATGTAATAGGCTGCGCACACGGCATGCCTATGCCCATCAAGCACTGAAACACAGCACTGTCTGTCCATTATGCTGTCTGCTGTGACTTATCTGCAGTTCCCGCACTGTCAAACTTGCTGCATTTTTAGACGTTTAGGTCACGCTTTTAAAAACACAGTGCGTTTGTGTGTGCAAGAACTGCAGGTAAGTAGCATGGTGCAAGAACTGCAGGTAAGTAGCATGGTGCAAAAGCAGAATGGATTTCAAGGCAACTGTATTTTTAAAATGCTGAATGTACCTTCTGCAGGAAACAAAAGCATGGCAGCCCATTCAAATCAATGGGCTGCTGTACCTTCACAAATGAGGACCGCCAAAACATACATGTGAACCAGCCAGGCCCAAAATAAGCTGGAGGGGGGCCCCAAAAAAATGTTTGCCCTGGGCCCAAACCATATTAAAGACGGCCCTGCCTCCGATCAACAAATCAGAACCTCCTCCACATCCCCAAATCTCGCTACAAAATGAAAGGAGAACGACGATTCACTGTCCAGGGACCTCGGTTATGGAACGCCCTACCCGCAGACATTCGGTTGGAGGAAAATCATCGGACCTTCAGAAAAGAAACGTAAAACCCATCTTTTCTGAAGATTGGTTGGACGATCATATTGGCTACAGCGCCTTTAGGCGATTTAGTTCGCATTTGTAGCGCTATACAAGTTACTCACTCACTCTTACCCATCTAAGAATCTCCCAGCCCAGATAGGACAGGGTCACCAAACTGGGTGGCATAGTGTGGTTTAAACCTGCCATATACAGCTTGAATCATGTCTGATTTCTTCTAAAATGGCCAACTTTCAAGCCGTTAGTGGCCCTGTCAGTACTATCCAACAAGAGTAGGTTTTGCAATCAACTTTTGTCCAAGGAGACTGGGGGAATATAAACGTCCAGGTAATAAAGCCAATCAGATACAATCATGGGGTTCAGGTATTTTGATAACCGCATGGAGCAGAAGTTCTCAGAATTCAACAGGCAGTGCAGATTTCTAATGTTTTCGGGGTTGGAACCAAGGACCCCAGCGCTGAAAACCAGAAGTGCTAACCAAGGTGGTTAGCCATACATGCTGGACTGGGGCCCTCTGTTCAAATCCCCAAATCCATTGGAAATCTAAACATGTATGGCTAGCCTTAGGCCCCTTTCACTTGGGCGATGGGTGCATCGGCAGTAAAGCGCCGCAATTTTTAGTGGCGCTTAACTGTCAATTTCACAGCGCTATTCGGCTGCTAGCATGGCGATTTGACCCCCTGCTAGCGGCCGAGAAAGGGTTAAAAACGCTGCTGCAGCGCTGTTTTGCCGGTGGTAAAGCCGCGGTGCCCATTAATTTCAATGGGCAGGAGCGGTAGAGGAGCAGTATACACACACCACTCCTTCACCGCTCCAAAGATGCTGCTAGCAGGACTTTTTACCGTCCTGCTAGCGTAGCGCTCCAGTGTGAAAGCCCTCTGGGCTTTCACACTGGAGAGACAGTAGCGGCTCTTTCAGGGCACTTTGCAGGCGCTATTTTTAGCATTATAGCACCTGCAAAGTGGCTCAGTGTGAAAGGGGTCTTAGTGGTTGGCACTGAATCCATTGGAAATCTAAAAAATGTATGGCTAGCCTTAGTGGCCTTAGTGACAGCTAGGACACTATATGCATGGTGTTTGCATGTTCTCCCTGTGCCTACTTGGGTTTCCTCCCACTCTCCAAAAACATACCGACAGGATAATTGGCTCCTGTCTAAATTGGCCCTAGTCTGTGTGTCAATTTCTATATGTGAACAGGGGGCCATAGACTTAGGGACAGGGACCAGGGCTCAAGTCCTGCGGGAACGTGTGGGAACACGTGGGAATGGAGTCCCTGCACTTTTTTCACAGCAGGAACGCAGTTCCCTTTGCAGGACTAGAGCAGCCGAGCCGCCCGAGTCAATCCTTCACTAAGCGGCGATGCCCAGCTCGAATCACTGTCAGGGGCAGGCGAACCTTAGTAATCCTTTATGTTACTGGCCGCTATTCCGTCACTTCCTCGATGCCGCAATGTCTCCTGGGAGCTTTTGTCATTGTTCCCAGGAGACATTGCGGAGGTCTGCCGCAAGTTATTTGCGGGATTTAGAAAGAACTAAGTTCTTTCTAAATCCCACAATAATTTGTGGCAGACCTCCGCAATGTCTCCTGGGAACAATGACAAAAGCTCCCAGGAGACATTGCGGCATCGAGGAAGTGACGGAATACCTGCACACTACCCGATGAATCCATATACAGGAAGCGGGCAGTAACATTAAGGATTACCAAGGTACAGTGGATCGAAAAAAAAAAAAAATGCGGTTTAGTAATTATGCATATGAGCGTATCATTTATTTATTTATTTTGGTGGGGGAGTGGATCTTGGGTGGGAGTTCCCACACTTTTTTCCCCGGACTTGACCCCTGACAGGGACCAACATGAATGTACAATAATGTAAAGTGCTGTGCAAATTATTAGTGCTATATAAATACCTGTAAAAAATATTGTGAATTGATGACGTGTTTTTTTTTTTCTCTTATAAAATCCAGAAAAAGTCTGCCTCCACCATACATACGTGACACTTAAACAGAGCTAGCTGCAGCTCTGGAAGCACTGGGGACTTGTGTCTCTGAAGGCGGCCTGTCTTTCCATAAGCGTACAAGGCCATTACCCAACCACTTACCATAATCACATTACACGGCTATTGCTGCACTAATCAGAGGAAGACAACGGACCTTCACAAAACAAAGACATCCCTTCTGTCCGAGGAGAACATTTCCAAATGACTTCAATAAACTCGGAGAAGGTCAGTAATCGCATTTACAACATTCTGAGGGACACAAGCTAAATATTATTGAAATTTCCCTACGCTAATAAATCCCATAACCATCACTCAAGCCAAATCTAAGCAACACATTGTAATTGTCTTCCGAGGCAAGAAAGAGCCACACAATTGTCCAATATGGTTGCAAAGAGAAAGAGGCGAGAAACGGGTCACATGGCAACACTCGCAACCCCAAAGGCACAGGCTTGATAAGAGTTCTGCCAAGCAGAAAAACATGACACTGCACCCACGATCTGCTGATCGCAAGGGCAATGCTTTACAGGCTAAGGAAAATAAAATAAAAACTATTACAGTATATATATATATATATATATATATATATATATATATATATATATATATACACATATACACACACACACACACACACACACACACACACACACAATAGGGTGTCATGTAGGGGCAGTGCACAGGGGCCAGTAAGGCGTAGGGCAGTGCACAGGGGCCAGTAAGGCATGGGGCAGTGCACAGGGGCCAGTAAGGCATAGGGCAGGGATATGCAATTAGCGGACCTCCAGATGTTGCAAAACTACAAATCCCATCATGCCTCTGCCTCTGGGTGTCATGCTCGTTGCTGTCAGAGCCTTGCTATGCCTCATGGGATTTGTAGTTCTGCAACAGCTGGAGGTCCGCTAATTGCATATCCCCGGCATGGGGGAGTGCACAGGGGCCAGTAAGGCATGGGGCAGTGCACAGGGGCCAGTAAGGCGTAGGGCAGTGCACAGGGGCCATTAAGGCGTAGGGCAGTACACAGGGGTCAGTAAGACATAGGGCAGTGCACAGGGGCCAGTAAGGCATAGGGCAGTGCACAGGGGCCAGTAAGGCATAGGGCAGTGCACAGGGGCCAGCAAGGCATGGGGCAGTGCACAGGGGCCAGTAAGGCATGGGGCAGTGCACAGGGGCCAGTAAGGCATGGGGCAGTGCACAGGGGCCAGTAAGGCATGGGGCAGTGCACAGGGGCAAGTAAGGCATAGGGCAGTGCACAGGGGCAAGTAAGGCATAGGGCAGTGCACAGGGGCCAGTAAGGCATGGGGCAGTGCACAGGGGCCAGTAAGGCATGGGGCAGTGCACAGGGGCCAGTAAGGCATGGGGCAGTGCACAGGGGCCAGTAAGGCATGGGGCAGTGCACAGGGGCCAGTAAGGCGTAGGGCAGTGCACAGGGGCCAGTAAGGCGTAGGGCAGTGCACAGGGCTCAGTAAGACATAGGGCAGTGCACAGGGCTCAGTAAGACATAGGGCAGTGCACAGGGCTCAGTAAGACATAGGGCAGTGCACAGGGCTCAGTAAGACATAGGGCAGTGCACAGGGCTCAGTAAGACATAGGGCAGTGCACAGGGCTCAGTAAGACATAGGGCAGTGCACAGGGCTCAGTAAGACATAGGGCAGTGCACAGGGCTCAGTAAGACATAGGGCAGTACACAGGGGTCTGTAAGACATAGGGCAGTACACAGGGGTCTGTAAGACATAGGGCAGTACACAGGGGTCAGTAAGGCGTAGGGCAGTACACAGGGGTCAGTAAGGCGTAGGGCAGTACACAGGGGTCAGTAAGGCGTAGAGCAGTACACAGGGGTCAGTAAGGCGTAGAGCAGTACACAGGGGTCAGTAAGGCGTAGGGCAGTACACAGGGGTCAGTAAGGTGTAGGGCAGTACACAGGGGTAAATAGATTGTACTGCAAGGGTCAGCAGAGTACAGGGGTCAGTAGTAGGTAGACAGGTTTTCATTCAAATCATGAAGTGTATTTCCCATGTATAGCCTGGGGTACAAAATCTTAAAAAAAACATTGCCATTTCCTTCTTCTGGAAATACTAATTGGTAGGATTCTGGCTATAACACTTTGAGTCAAAGAGCTGAAAAAAAAGCATGATTTCAGCATGCATTCAGTACCAGGTAGACCCTCCTTCCAGGTGACCCTGAAAGCTTTATAGCCTGGGGATTTGCATGGAGGTCAGACAGTCTCTGTCAGCACTGATCTCCTTTAAAACAGTTTCATGGTAAACACTCAGATAAAGGAGCCAGAGGGAGACAGCCATGAGGTGTGGCTGAAAACTATGCAAACAAGCTCACCCCAGGGTATGCGGACTCAGGGAATGTGCAGGCTGTCAGATGCTATGCTGGGAATTCTCTGAATTGTACTTTGTGACACCCAGCAGTATGCAGTCTTCTGTATTCACAAAGTCCTTCTGATCTAACGGAACTCCGAGAGGACCGCAATCTAGTCCACATCAGATTTGACCTTTCTCTGATCTGACCTGTATGCTAAGGTGGCCAGATTTTTAAAATGAAATCCGGGGACATATTTCTTTTTACTAGTAATGGCAGCAATCAAAAAAACTCTCAGCCCGTCGCCACCGCCGCCCGCCTCACAGCCTTTCAAGTCTTACTCTCCGGGCCCCCGGCTACTACTGGGTGGGGAGCGGAGGAAGATCACTCCGCCAGGGAAAGGCAAGGAGACAGTGGCGTCACTAGGGTTGGTGTCACCCGGTGCGGTAAAACATGGTGTCACCCCCCCTCTTTCTAGGCTGCCCAGCACCAAGCAGGCAGCGCACGGGGCGCACCCCAAACCAGCCCCTGTAAATGATAGTATAGGGCAGTATAGTGGCAGGTTAGGGTAGTATAGAGTGGTATAGTGGCAGGTTGGTGTAGTGGGGTGGTATAGGACAGGTTAAGGTGGTATAGGGCATGTTGGAGTGATATATGGTAGTTTGGGGTGGTATAGGGCAAGTTAGGGTTGCATAGGGCAGGTTGGGGTGGTATAGGGCAAGTTAGGGTGGTACAGGGCAGATTGGGGTAGTACAGGGCAAGTTAGGGTGGCACAGGGCAAGTTGGGGTGGCATGGGAAAGTTTGGGGTGGTACAGGGCAGGCTGGGGTGGTACAGGGCAGGCTGGGGTGGTACAGGGCAGGCTGGGGTGGCACAGGGCAGGCTGGGGTGGCACAGGGCAGGCGGGGTGGTACAGGGCAGGCTGGGTGATACAGGGCAGGCTGGGTGATACAGGGCAGGCTGGGTGATACAGGGCAGGCTGGGTGATACAGGGCAGGCTGGGTGATACAGGGCAGGCTGGGTGATACAGGGCAGGCTGGGGTGGTACAGAGCAGGCTGGGGTGGTACAGGGCAGGCTGGGATGGCACAGAGCAGGCTGGGGTGGTACAGGGCAGGCTGGGATGGTACAGGGCAGGCTGGGATTGCACAGGGCAGGCTGGGCATGTCAGCTAAAAAAAAAAACGGGATGGTGTCACTCCTCTAGCGGGTGTCACCCGGTGCGAACCGCACCCCCCGCACCCCCTAGCAACGCCTCTGCAAGGAGATAAGCAGGCAGGCGGCTGGCCGGGACTTGAGCCAAGGCAGAAGAACATGAGAGTGGAGCTGAATGGGAATGCACCCGAAAATGAAGAAATATTCCCTCCGCTCCGACCGCGACCAGCACATGATCATCAGAAAGGGGCACAGATAATGGAAAAAAAATACACTCCCCTAAGCTAGTAGGAGCGGCGGAGTGGGGGTGTGTAATTCAGAACTTTTTTATTCTGCACTGACTGTCTTTGAAATTAACCCAGCCCCTGTTCAAATCTAATACAGGGACAGACTTGGTCTGTGGACAGTGTCTTCAATCAGGGGACTGTCCCCGGAAACCGGGAATGTCTGGTCACCCTACTGTACGCTGACATCTACTGCTTGCATCAACTAGGTGTCATTTAACACAACAATCTTTTATATTTGAAATCCTAACCTCACCGATACCCCTTCCCAGGTCTCCCCAAGAGTCCCAGAGACTGAACCATTAAGTTCCTTAAGGGCATGCTGCCAGGATTGGCTAGCATGCATTTATGGTCTAATAATGGTCTTAAAGTATTACTAAAGCAGAATCTATTTTTGTATAAAGTGGTGAAGGGTTGCAACTGCTGTCCATTTTTTTTAAATGCCATTTGTGTTTCAGGCTGGGTTATATATTATTTTATATATACAGTGATTCTGTACTTGCCAAATATGCTGCAGAAATCTCCCTCCACCGAGTCTGGCTGCAACCATTTTAACTGTGGGCAGCTGAAGCTGCTGCCTGTTCACTTCCTGGATTTACACAATCACACACCTCAGGCTCCGCAGCTCTAATTGGCCCTCTTATGACTCATCCCCCCTCCCTTCCTGGCAAACTCTCACCAAAGTTGGAGAGAGCTGTGCATGATGTCATAAGCCTAGGCTTTTTACCAGACAAGAAACAGGAAGTGGGCTGTATAAGGTATTTACGGTCAGGAAAAAAAAAATATATATTTTTTTTTTTATCCAAAGATAAAACAATAAGGGCAGAAGATTTAATAGATGGAAAGATGAAAACATTACTGGAGTTCCACTTCAAGTATGAATGTAATACAAAAAATATCCACGCTCAGACAGACTAGATTATGCGGAAAGCTGGCGCGATTGCCGCCGGGCATACGCGATCGCTCGTTACAGAGGGGGGGAACGGGAGCTGTGTGTGTAAACTCACAGCTCCTGGTCCTGTCAGGGGGGGAAATGCTGATCCTCTGTTCATACAATGTATGAACAGAGGATCAGTCATTTCCCCTAGTGAGGCCACTCCCCCCTACAGTTAGAACACACCCAGGGAACATACTTAACCCCTTCCCCACCCCTAGTGTTAAACCCTTCACTGCCAGTGGCATTTTTATAGTAATCCAATGCATTTTTATAGCACTGATCGTTATAAAAATTCCAATGGTCCCAAAAATGTCTCAAAAGTGTCAGAAGTGTCCACCATAATGTCACAGTACCGAAAAAAAAAAACGCTGATCACCGCCATTACTAATAAAAAATAAATAAAATAAAAATGCCATAAAAATACCCCCTATTTTGTAAAAACGCTATAACTTTTGCGCAAACCAATCAATAAACGCTTATTGCGATTTTTACAAAAAATATGTAGAAGAATACGTATCAGCCAAAACTGAGGAAAAAATAAAAAAAGTTTTTTTATATATTTTTGGGGGATATTTATTATAGCAAAAAGTAAAAAATATTATTTTTTTTCAAAATTGTCGCTCTATTTTTGTTTATAGCACAAAAACGAAAAACTGCAGAGGTGATCAAATACCACCAAAAGAAAGCTCTATTTGTGGGAAAAAAGGACGCCAATTTTGTTTGGGAGCCACGTCGCACGATCGCGCAATTGTCAGTTAAAGCGACGCAGTGCCGAATCGCAAAAAGTGCTCTGGTCTTTGGGCAGCAATATGGTCCGGGGGTTAAGAAGTTAAGAGCCCTGATCTCAACATTATGGAGTCTGTCTGGAATTACATAAAGAGACAGAAGGATGTGAGGCAACTTACAGCCACAGAAGATCTGTGAAGTTCTCCAAGACCATCTGTAATGTTAATTTGATTTGTAGCCCCAGGTTACAGGTTCACAATAAAATAAAATAAAAAAAAGCAGGAAAAAGCCTAAACACCATCTTAAAAACATTGAAACGTACTAACATAGAAGTCCACTCAGTTTACCTTTACTCTACATTAAATATGATTTTTTATTGTTTAAATTTCCATCTAGATCCAGCAAGTTTCTAACGCTGCTTCCTGTGGGCCCTGCAGCCTCTGGTCACACTGCTCTGAGAAGCACACAGGGCAATGCTCAGACACACTTGACTGTGTAAGTAAAGAATCGGATTAAGACACAGAAAAGAAGAATACTTGCAGGTGGAAAATTCCACAAGATGACCATCAGAATGAAAATCAGAGCCGACCAGCAAGTGGACAGCTTCACCTGACAAAAGCAAGACCTTCTTCTGTTCAACTGTACCTGTGAGAGCAGGATGTGAACACAGACCTTGGTAATATTTGTATGTGCAGGTTCTGATTCTGTCACCCTTACTACCTAGTGAGTAATTGACCCAGAACATGTTTGCAGGATGAGAGTTCTGCCTTCACTGGCTGCATTCTTGTTTCAGGTCACACACTCACTAGGTAGTGAAGGCAAGATCGGGATGAGAGCCCCCAAGGCTGCACCCGTCACCAACAGCAGCTTCCATATTTCTATTCTCAGTGGAGCTCACTGGTCACCTCAAGATCTAGGGGCCAGATCCACAACCAGCGGGCGCAACGTAACTTTTGTGATTTAAGTTACACCGCCGCAAATTGCCCAAGTTGGTGCCCGATCCACAAAGCACTTACCTGGAAATTTGCAGCGGTGTAACTTAAATCCGTCCGGCACAAGGCGGGCCAATTCAAATGGGGCGAGTCCCATTTAAATTAGGCGCGCTCCCGCGCCGGACGTACTGCGCATGCTCCCGACGCTATTTTCCCGACGTGCTTTGCGCGAAGTTGCGTTGCGCTGAGTTTTGTGAATCGCGACGTGTAAAAAAGAGATGCGGCGGAAAAAAAAATAAAAAAAAAATTTGACAGCGACGCGGGAAACACGGGTATACTTTCACATGGTGTACTAACTTTACACTTTGTAAAAGTAGCCCTATCTTTGCGACGGCAAACTAACACTTACGGCGATTTAACGAAGGGAAAAAGCTTTGTGGATCTCCGTAAGTGCTAATTTGCATACCCGACGCTGTATTACGACAAGAAATGCCCCCAGCGGCGGCCGCGGTACTGCATCCTAAGATCCGACAGTGTAAGTCCATTACACCTGTCGGATCTTAGGACTAGCTATGCGTAACTGATTCTATGAATCAGCCGCATAGTTAGAAACAGGGATATGACGGCGTATCAGCAGATACGCCGTCGTATCCCTTTTGTGGATCTGGCCCTAGGTTATTAACTTCTGCTTTACTGAAGTACACTACTATATACGGCTAGACATTTATCCCTGGTCCACACTGCTACGACCTCTCATGCGACTTGCTGCAACGCGCACCACAAAGTCACATGACAACTCAAAAAAAAATGTTCCTGCACTGCTTTCCTACGCCTTCCTTGCGAGGTGATTGCCACAAACTGCAATGTAGAAATCACAAGCGTTGCAAGGAAGTTGTTCCATTGTCTTGGCTTTGCAACTTTGGCTGTGACTTCAGAGGGTTTTTGAAGTTCAATAACATGTGTCACACATAGACGTGTGCGCAAGGGGTGTGCCAGATGTGCCTGGGCACACCCTAATCCTGGGGTTGGCAACCTGTCAATCATAATCTACCTGTTGATAGTGGGCAGGTTACAAGTAAATCTTGATTCTTCCTTGCCAATCCCCAGAACCTGGACAGGAGAGGCGGCGGGGTTGGAATTTAGTGTAAACAATCTGTATTTTCCTCCTGCAGCAGTTGAAAGTAGGCTTCTCCTCCTCTCCCTCTCACTAACATTCAGCTGCCACAGGAGAAAAATACAGGGGATTTGTACCAATATGTGCCACCCCCGCCACCCCTTCTGTTCCTCTTTCTGCTGCTTGGGTTTTCCCCCATTGTTTCAGAATGGAGAGTGGGGAAGAAGCCGGTATACATATGTCATACACGCATATGTGTTGGAGCTTTGAGGTGCACACCCTAATGCAATAGGCTGCGCACACCTATGGTGTCACACTATGTATTGTTATGAATTGCCAAGGCCAAAGTTGCTTGAAAGTTGCATTGAGGTTGCATCAAGTCACAATGCAAAATCTCACTGAAAGACACACGACTTTGGAGTCGCAGCAGTGTAAACCAAGCCCAAGCGCGTCACGATCCTACGGGGTAAAATGACCGCACTAGCCAAGCAGACTCTGGCTGGAAAAAGCGCCCAGAGGCGATTCTGTTCGCATGAGTTGCGCTATACAAGTCATTCATTCATTCAAGTCCCACTGGGAAAGGCAATAGGTTCACCTAATAAATCCCCTCCATTCCTCCTTATGCTTTACTTTCCCAGTGTTCTCCCGCTGCTCTGTTCACCTGTCTGGTTGGATCTTGCACAAGCCAAGGACCACCTTCCCGCCACCAAACCCTCAGGGCAGGGGATTGGCCACCAAGGTACCCAGGAAAGGGGAGAGAGTCACATGATCCTCATACCCAGAAGTACTGGATCCCTTACTTGGTTAGGTTGGATGTAGGGGAAACATGAAAAGTATCAGCAAAGAAGGTTATCAAGCGAACCTGTTACTTTGTCCTAAAAGGGGAAAATACAAGTCCACTTTAATGCACATAGATATATTAAAGCAGAACACATCAGCTTGCCAATTTTACTAAATCATAATATAAGAAAACATTTAGGACATGAGACACATGTGGCTTATGATTATGATTGGCGGCCATGGCTAGACATTTATATACAAACATTGAGACACTGATAATAGGATTCTAACAGACAAATTTAGCGCAATAACAAATCCCAGAGTACTTAGTTTCAAATTAACAGACGAAAGCCTAAAGCGATAAGAAGAGGTAATTAAGAATGTATGGCGTATAGATGAACTTTACCACCTACCTCCCACAATCGTGTGGCCGAGTCATTTGTGGATCCTTCAGAGCTCTCAGGCTCTTCATTCCTTTTAACCACAACAAAGCCCGGCTCCCGAGAGGATTCCCCGATCTCTTCAGCGTAGATTTCCGGACTCCACTGAATGAAGAACGAGTAAAGGTGATCTGTCCTGTACAAAGAAAATGCCAGTAAGGAGGTTATTGTCAAAGGAAGGAGAAGTAGATTTATGCTATTGAAGTGAACCTGTCAGGTTGGGACACAGAAAAGAAGACTACTAGCAGATGGAAGATTCCATTAGATCAGGGGTCTCCAAACTTTCTAAACAAAGGGCCAGTCTACTGTCCTTCAGACTTTAGGAGGGCCGGACTAGGGCCATTGGGAGTAGAAAATGTCCAGTGGGAGTAAACAATACCATATCTTTGGTGTCAGTGGGAGGACTAGTGCCCCATTGTTGGTGCCAATAGAAGAAATTGTACCCCTTTGATAGTGTCAGTTGGATGAAAAGTGCCCCATTGGTGGTTTTAGCAGCAAGAATGATTCCCCATTGTTGGTGTCAGTGGATGGAATAGTGCCCCAAGGGCTGGATAAAGGCAAGCAAATGGCCGCTTCTGGCCCCAGGGCCACAGTTTGGAGACCCCTGCATTAGATGAAAATCAGAGCCGACCAGCAAGTGGACAGCTTCACCTGGCAAATGCAAGACCTTCAGAGCTACCATTGAACAGATATTATTAATATTTTTATGTGCAGGTTCAGAGTCGGCCACCCTTACTAACCAATGAGTAATTGACCCTGCCTGCCTTACATTGTTGTCTGGATTTAAAATGACAATATTTTGATACAGAAGACCTTTACATTTGTGAGCTGTGAATTTAGTCATTTGTCTTCACATCCAAGCTCCCACTGACCTTTGCTACTGCAGGCACTGTGGAACAATTCATCCTCAACCTTCATAGCACAAGGATTTAAAGTGGTTCTAAATTGCTATTGCCAAATATTGGAGGCAGTCAGTGGTACCACTTAAAAGAGAAGCATTTATTTTTTCCCCTGGATTCATACTTACCTAGGTGGATGCAGCATCTGTTCCCCTGCCACCTTCTGCACTGAGAACTGAGCCACCGAACACCGCAGATGGCTCGGTTCTTTCGGCTCCCCAAGAGGAGCGCTGCTGATTATCAGTCAGCATCGCTCCTGCTCTGCTCCTTAACGCTCATTGGAGCGCTGAGCTGTGGAGGGGTGGCTCGCTGAGAGGCTGAGACTGCCATCAGTCCAGGCAGCTGGCGGATCCAGACTTCCTAAATCGGAAGAATGCGCTGCCTGGACTGATTCCAGTGACGTTAGCAGAGATCGGACAGACCGGGTCCAACGGGTGAAAACGGGACACATGAGTGCAAAACTAATTGCGACCTCCTTGTAACCCATAGGAGAAGCCCAGCCAAAAAGCTCAGGCTGGACTTCTCCTTTAACTATGTCAAAAGAAAGCTTAATTAGATCACGGTTAATAACAAAGGTACCTGTATTCTTCGCAACACCACCAAAAAAGTATGATAAAACGTGGGACCCGTGGATTCAATACTTGTCTGGTCCCTTAGCGAGTCCCTGGTTCACCATCCCCTTTTTGATCTTTCCTTCCTTTATCTTCCTTTTGTCTCCGCTTTAGATCTCCTCTCCACTTTTTGGCTTCACCATTACTACGATTATACTCAGAAAATTTGACTATTGGGGGTTCCCTATTTTCCCATCAGATTCCCCCCTATTCACCCTCACTTCCTACTTCCCCTACCATGAAACTGCCATTTACAATGCATTTTGGAAAGCAAATGCTGCAATACATCTTGATGTTACTTTGGTTCAAGGAGTTTCTAATTTGTAAATAGAAGCCTTTACATTGAGCACTGTTGATTAATCTTATACCTTAGGGTGCCTACCAGAGGGATCGCTGGTGTTAAGATTTCTGTATCTGATGATTTATTTGATTATTCTTCTAGGCATCACTGATGTATTCTTGTTCTTATTGTTATGGCAACCTGAAGAACGTATGTTCCCTTTTGGTGACATTTCTACTTTAACTTTCAAGAAATACACTGAAATATAAAGTGGTTCTAAAACCTTATAGCTAGATTCAGAAAGAGTTAAGCCGACGTATCAGTAGATACGCCGTCGTAACTCTGAATCTAAGCCGTCGTATCTTTAAAGCGGTGGTTCCCCCTAAAACAAATTTCTAACAATACATTCGTAAGACAGCTTACACTGCGGGTAGGCTGGCTTTTGTTTTGTTTTTTTAGTACATACCTCGATATCGCCGTTTCGTCCCTTGGCGGTGGGCGTTCCTAGTTGATTGACGTTCCTCCGACGGGCGCATACTGCGCGTCACGACTTTCCGACAGAAGCCGAACGTCATTGCGCAGGCGCCGTATAGAGTCGGCTCTATACGGCGCCTGCGCAGCGACGTTCGGCTTCTTTCGGAAAGTCGTGACGTCACGTATGTGCCCGTCGGAGGCACGTCAATCAACTAGAAACGCCCACCGCCAAGGGACGAAATGGCGATATCGAGGTATGTACTAAAAAAACAAAACAAAAGCCAGCCTACCCGCAGTGTAACGGGTCTTACGAATGTATTGTTAGAAATTTGTTTTAGGGGGAACCACCCCTTTAAGTGTATTCTCAAAATGAGATAGACTTAAATCTAGCGAAGATACGACGGCCTGCGCCGTCGTATCTTAGCTGTCTATTTAGGCCGGCCGCTAGGGGCGTGAACGCTGATTTACGCCTAGAATGCGTAAATCAGCGAGATACGCCTATTCACGGACGTACGCTTGCCCGTCGCAGTAAACATACGCCGTTTACGTAAGGCGTTTTCAGGCGTAAAGTTAGTCTAACAAAAAGCCGGCCTAGCCAAGTATGGACGTCGGTCCCACGTCGAATTTTTAAATTTTTACGTCGTTTGCGCAAGTCGTCTGTGAATGGGGCTGGGCGTAATTTACGTTCACGTCGAAACCAATAAGTCTTTGCGGCGTAATTTGGAGCATGCGCACTGGGATATGTCCACGGACGGCAGATGCGCCATTCGTAAAAAACGTCGATCACGTCGGGTCACGATTCATTTGCAAAAAAAAAAAACACGCCCACCTCTTCACAATTTGAATTAGGCGCGCTTAGGCCGGCACATTTACGCTACGCCGCTGTAACTTAGGACGCAAGTGCTTTGTAAATACAGCACTTGCCTCTCTAACTTACGGCGGCGTAGCGTAAAGACGATACGCTACACCGGCTCAAACATACGCCGCCCTACGTGAATCCAGCTATTAATGTTTTTCACATTAATGCATTCCATGCATTAAAAATAGAACTATGGGCAAAACTTTAAATTTGTTATTTTGGATAGAGCAAATGAGGGTTATAACTCCTGTCAAAAATGTTATTTTTTATTTTTTTGCCATCTCTGTCCTATTGCGGAGATTTTGCTTCAATTCCTGTCCCATATCCAAACAGGAAGTGAGAGGAAATCTCTGCAAATTAAAAGGGATTTCTTGGGGACCCCCCAGCTCACCAGAACTAGTGTCCCCGTTGGAAGATATCCCATCTATTAATTCCATAAAATTTGGGGTTTTCTTTTCACTTTCAATGATAATGGTAAACAAGACAAATAAAGAGGGTCAGTCTCCTTAATGGGGGCACAGACAGCATTAAAAATTGTCAGAGGCTCCAATTCCTCCCCACTCTATCCAAAACTAAAAAAGTTTTGTTTCAGTTAACCTTCTGTGCCAGAGGATCCCCCTGAGCCCGATCCGATCCAGAGCAGCGGCTCTCTCTCTTCTCACCGGGCAGATTGACAGCAGTGGGGAGCCATTGGCTCAATCAAATTTTGTTATGAGGGAACAGGGGGTGGGGTTGAGCCACACCATAAACGCAGACAGGGTGGCTCAGGAGGGAGCTCACACAAGTGCCCCCATAGAAAGTGTCTTTCTTTGGTGATCACACACCGAAGAGGAGGAGGAGCCAGAAACACCAGCTGGGGACCCAAGAAGGAGGTTCAGGGCTGATCTGTTCGACACAGAGCAGGTAAGGATAACAGGTTTTTTTTAATAAAAAAAATCAGTTTAAGTGTCCTTTTCTCGGCAGGTCAGATCTCCTGCCAGTCACTCAGCCGCCCTGCACACCCTGTCACATGCTCCTTGCCAGCAACCTTTCAATCTCTGATGTAAACACAGAGAATGGGCTCTACAGGGGTGAGGGGTGAGTGTGAACTGACTGCTGAAAGAAAGGAGCAGGGTCACCTGAATTGCCAAGATAAGGACCTAAAGTTTCTCTGCTGTAAACTTTATGGATTGAAATCACATTGCTCCACAGTGCCTGCAGCTACAGAGGTCAGAAGTGATTGTTTTAAAGACACAAAACAACAGTGTATTTTTAAAGTTCCCTCCCTCACCACCTATTACTAGTGGCCCTGCAGTCAGCACTGGAATTCAATGTGTGGACTGTGTTGGAAAATAGGCAATGTGGTGGCGTCACGTCCTCTCATGTGACGATTAGCTGCTAGACCCCTGCACAGCCAATGGGAAGATGTCACGTATTCTCCTATACCAAGAACCACCACGTTTGGTGCATGTCTTTAGAGACTATGGCCCGGATTCACATACATTGTCGCATATTTATGCCGGCGTAGCGTATCTAATATACGCTACGCCGACGTCGCGCAGAGAGGCAAGCACCAAATTCTCAAAGCACTTGCCTCCCAAACTGCGCTGGGTTCCCTCGGCGTAAGCCGTAGTAGATAGAAATGGGCGTGAGTCATGCTAATGAGGCGTGACCTCATGCAAATGATGGGCCGAGCCTCATACAAGTACTTAAAACGAACGTCGCATGCGCCGTCCCGTGGACGTGTCCCAGTGCGCATGCTCACAATCACGTCGGAACTACTCCCTAAGATACGACGGATCACTGCCTACGACGTGAACGTAACCTACGCCCAGCCCTATTCACGTACTACGTAAACAACGTAAAATACGACGGCTGTGTTCCCTGGTCCATACCTTAGCGCCTCATATATGGGGAATAACTTTACGCCGGACGTACGACTTAGGCAAACCGCGTATATAATGCGCCGGGCGCAACTACATTCGTGAATCGGCGTTTCTCCCTCATTTGCATATGTGCATACAAAATCAATGGGAGCGCCCCTTGCGGCCAGCGTAAATATGCACCCACGATACGCCGGCGTAGGAAAGTTACGCCGGTCGGATGAAGCCTATTTTCAGGCGTATCTCAGATTGTGGGCACGGCGTACAGATACGACGACGCATAGTTACACTTACGCGGCGTATCTCGAGATACGTCGGCGTAAGTGCTTTGTGAATCCGGGCCAAACTGTGCCCTTTAAAAATCCAATCGGTGCAAACGGACAGTCTTAGCTCATTTACTGTTGTCTAGGAATGTCTAATGAATGTTGTCCAGTGAATGCGCACAGCCTAGCTACGGATTCTTTTTAAAGCAGCACTCCGGGCAGACAGCTGAATACAAAGTCAGACGTGTTTTGCTGTCATGGAGATCTGTTGATCGATGAAATAAAGGCAAAACTACCATCAACGTGACTTTAAAACAAGAAGCACGTCCAAATAAAATCACTTTAAGATTTCCCTTTTCCCAGGCAGCAAAGCGAGATGAAAAAGCAAATGCGGCTGAGTTTAGAGGCACCTTAATCCCTTATTAGCCTAAGCGTTTACATCCAAGTTGTCAATGGAGAGCTGAACTGCCGTTCGCAAGAGTCCTGCTTCAAGTCAGAACAAAAAGGTCTCCAGGCAAGGAACAATTGAATTCCAATAGAACAAGAAGACGTACAGTAAATGCTCTATTCCTAGGGGGTGAAAGGAAAAGGCCACAGAGAAATAGAAAAACGCCTAATTAAAAAATAACACCCCCTCCCCCCTACTGCATACCTGCAATTGGCAGATGATGTACTGCCGAGCTATGAAGATAAAGCAATGCCTTTCTAAATAACAATGGAGTTTATTTACTAAAGGTATATCCACTTTGCACTACAAGTACACTTGGCAGGGCAGTCGCTGTAGATGCGAGGGGAAGATCGAAATGAGGGGAAGCTCTGCCGATTTCTATCATTAAATCATGTGCAAGAAAAAATGCGGTTTCTTATTTTCCTTGTATGTCCCCCTCAGATCTACAGCGACTGCACTTCCAAGTGCACTTGTAGTGCAAAGTGGATTTGTCTTTAGTAAATAAACCCCATTGTGAGGTTTCAGGTGGAAGGCCTATAAAGCCAACATATTTAGCCAGATTCACGTAGGCGGGCGCAACGTTAGGCAGGCGTAGCGTATGGCATATACGCTACACCGCCATAAGTTAGAGAGGCAAGTGCTGTATTCACAAAGCACTTGTGTCCTAAGTTACGGCGGCGTAGCGTAAATGGCCTGGCGTAACCCCGCCTAATTCAAAATAGGCAGGTAGGGGGCGTGTTGTATGGTAATGAATTGACGATTCATTACCATACATGTAAATGAAGCGCCGATTGTACGGCGCATGCTCAGTATCACGTCGCAAATACGCCTTGCTTTCGACGTGAACGTAACTTACGCCCAGCCCCATTCACGGACGACTTACGCAAACGACCTAAAAAATTTTAAATTCGACGCGGGTCTGACATCCATACGTAACATTGGCTGCGCCATCTTTTTGGTGGAATAACTTTAGGCCTGAAAACCCCTTACGTAAATGGCGTATCTTTACTGCGACGGCCGGGCGTACATTCGTGAATAGGCGTATCTAGCTGATTTACATATTCTAGGCGTAAATCAGCGTAGACGCCCCTAGCGGCCAGCGTAAATAGACAGCTAAGATGCGACGGCGTAGGAGACTTACGCCGGTCGTATCTTAGCAATATTTAAGCGTATCTCAGTTTGAGCATACGCTTAAATATACGACGGCGCGGATTCGGAGTTACGACGGCGTATCTACTGATACGCCCGTCGTAACTTTCCTGAATACGGCTAATTTATTAGATCCTCAGAATTTCCAGATATCACTAGAGGTTGAAGTATACACCAAGGCAAAGGGACATTGGGGTTGATTTACTAAAACTGGAGAGTGTAAAATCTGGTGCAGCTGTTCATGGTGGCCAACCAGCTTCCAACTTCAGCTTGTTCAATCAAGCTTTGACAATAAAACCTGAAAGCCGATTGGTTTCTATGCAGAGCTGCACCAGATTTTG